>NC_142932.1:110622193-110629693 GCF_046866305.1 Octopus bimaculoides | reverse complement strand
TGAGTCCTTGAACAAGACAATTTATTTACCGTTGCTCCATTCTTGCCAGCCAGCTGGCAAAAATGAACAGTGCCTGTAATTCAAAGAGCCAGCCTTATCACTTCCTGTGTCGCGCTGAATCTCTCTGAGAACTTCCTTAAGGGAACGCGTGTCTGTGGAGCCACTTACACGTTAATTTCACGAGCAGTTTTCCGTTGATTGGATCAACTGGAGCCCTTGTCGTCGTAACCGAAGGAGTGCCAGTTCATATTTAACCCGACCGCAACTTGAATGTCTATACCGCTGAACTGGTGATCGTTGTTATATTTACCCTTAAACAGTGTGATTTTTTGAAGTTGTCTTTCCGTTTGAAAAAAAAAAACAAAAAACCCTCAGATTTCATTCTTTCTCTCTCTTTCTTTCTCTCCCTCTTAATTTTGCCGCTCTGTTCCCGAATAAGAAATGCGCTCTTGTCTACTGGCTGCTTAGATAAAAATCAGTAGCGCGAAATCGTTCCACCCACGGTATTACAGGTGTGTGACCCTATCGTAAGTGGAACAAACAAGTCTTTCATGACCGTGGAGTTAATAGATATACTAATGTATGTATGTATGTATGTATGTATGTATGTATGTATGTGTATCTATACGCACACACACATATTTGAATGTATATAGAGTGATCTTGTCCTTATCTGTTGCTTGTATACAAAACGCCCCGTTGAGGTATTTTCCCTAAGATATTAAATTGTTGCAATTTCCAACTAAATATATATTATAAAAATTTCAGAATAACAGTGTATGTGTGTGAGTGTGTGTGCGTGTGTATGTGTGTGTGTGTACGCGCATATATGTATACATGTCTGTGCATGTATACTTGTGTGTATATGTGTATAAAACCTTTGTGAAACTAAGAGCGTTCTTTAGAGTCGTGTGTTAGACAAAGGATATCACCCAGCAGACGTCACAAATTTGGTGAAACTTTCGTTAACACCGCCTTCATTCCTTGTTCAAAATAACATTCATATTGCTTGGATAATAAATGAGCAAAAGAGGTAACAAAGAGTACATTCTGCACTAATCTTGAAAAATATGGCGCCCAGAAAAGAAACAAACGAGTCTTTCATTGCGGTGAAGTTAATAGATATTGTGATCTTGCTTTTATCTATTAACGCCTGCGATTATTGCCTGTACAAATATACTTTCTTCTTTCTTATAAATTCTCTCTTATTTTTTTGACTGTATTAAAGCAGCAATTACCTCTTATTTTTGTCTACCAGAGTGCCGTACAGTGCAGATTAAATGGTGGCTTGCTTTACTGCTATTTATCAGCTAGTTACAGGCGTCTGGACTGCTTAACTTTTAGAAACTGTCACCGACTCATACTTCTGAAACGTTTCAATGTATATTACTGAATTCGTGCGAACTAATTTCCCTACAAACGTAAATTTCAACACATTCGTGGACATCTGCTGGTACTCCCCCCTCTCTCTCTCTTTCTCTCTCACACACGTCTGCATATGTATAGCGATTGCTTTGTAAATTTTAACATATTATCTACTCAGGTGCCCAGTATTAATGAAATGTAATTTTGCAATGGGTTGTAATTAAATTGTGAAGGTGCGTGGTCTATTTTTTGTGCAGTCAATCTCTGTTAATTTAGTTGGTTGCAAGCTGTAAGGTTTTTCATACTGAATTTTAAATATTGGCAAAAGGTCATCAATTTCAAAGGAAAGGGATAAGTCGATTACATCGAACCCAGTGTTCAACTGGTATTTATGTTATCGACCCCGAAAGGAAGAAAAGAAAAGTCGACCCCGGCGGCATTTGAACCCAGAACGTAAAGTCGAAAGAAATGCCGTTAAGAATTTTTCCCGACGCGGTAACGATTTTGCCAGCTCGCCGCCTTATGTAAGACTTTTCATATTGGTTTCAGATTTTGGCACAAGGACAGTAGTTCGAGGAAGGGGCTAACTCAGGTACATCGACCCCCAGTGGTACTTATTTGATGGACTCCGAAAGGATGAAAGGCAAAGTCGACCTCGGTGTAATATGAACTCAGAACGTGAAAACGGACGAAATGCAGCTAAGCATTTTGCTCTGAATGCTAACGACTCAGCCAGCTCACCGCCTTACTTTTCACATTGTAAGTGCAAATGTTTCGTTCATGGCTGTTTCTAGTAAACAATTTTTTGGCAACCAGTAAAAGTAAAGAGTGGTTAGTTTGGAAATGCTTATCTGTTAAAGATAGGAACTCGGTTGACAGACGAAAAAAAAAAAAAAAACTTTTTTATCTCAGTAAAAGATTTTTTTTCTTATTAAATAACGTTTTAATAAATGTTGAGTAATCGATTTTCGAATCAAAACCCTTCTACTTGTGAGACTTATTCGCATTCCGGAGCCCCTAACTTCAGACAAATGTCTAGTTACTAGTTTCTTGTACAGAGAATGTGAAATTAGACATTGCGAGCCTGATAAGGGGGTGTGTCAAAATTTCAATTTTGAAAAGTGTGCTAACTCGTTGGAGTTGGTTGCAGGGGTCCTGGTTAATGAGAAACCCTTTGGTAAACATCTAACTGTGGTAAAATAAGATGTATTCAATAATTTTAGTCGCGATATTGGTTTCAAAACTGTGGCACAAAGCCAGGAATTTCAGGGGAGCCGGGTAAGTCGATTACATAGACCTCAATGATCAACTGGTACTTACTCTATCAACACCTAACCGTTGAAAGGCAGAGTCTACCTCGGCGGAATTTGAAATCAGAACATGAGGATGGACGAAATGCTGCTAAGCCTTTTGCCCGGCGTGCAAACGATTCAGCCAGCTCGCCACCTTAATTTTGGACACAATATTAACAAAAATTTTGGGATCTAGCGTCCGATCTGCTCGGACTTGAATTATTTTGTGAAGAAATATTCCGACAAGCGCCACTTCTTTAGATAATCACTGATAGCTTTTATATGTAACTAGTATCAATAGAGCACTGATCAGTTTTTAAAAAAGTGAAAATATTCAGTGTTCGAACATCGATATTTGGAAGAGGTTATATTTGAAGCTAGTTGCAATAGAATTTATCTTCAAATAGTGCAGTGGCAATGGTTCGGTAAGTCAGTTTATGCATTCTGTTAGACGAAATGGTTTCTCTCACTGTTTCTGCACACGTTGGTTCGGGAGGTTTTCCTTCAGAATTTGAGTGCCATTCAATATCTTCCTTGAGATTGAGCACATAGGAAGTGCTGTCTGCTTTTGACAAGGAATAATTCAACGCCAGCAATTTTTAGGAGGTATGAACCAAATTGTATGAATACAAACCTGTACACAACATTGACACTTCGGGGATCAGATATAAGCAACCTTTCACTTTTTTCTCCAAAGGGCTTTTTAGAAATAAATATTTACACGTTATCATTTATAATTTCTCTACTTCAAGTTCAACCATTAAAAACGAATTGTTTCATATTTTACTACAACAAAAGCAGAGAGCTGACAGAGTCGTTAGCACAGCAGCAGTTCACCCGTCCTCACGCTCTAAGTTCCAATTCCTTTGCCTTTCGTACTTTCGAGGTCTGGGATCGATGTAACTTCTCCCCCAAACTTCTTTACGTCCTGTGTCAAAATTTGAAGCCAATACACAACTCTTGCAATACTATATATTCACACACACACACACACACACACACACACACACACACACACACACACACACACACACACACACACACACACACACACACACAGAGGAGGGGTGCTGAGAAGTTCCTGGCTTTAAGGATATCGCAAAAGGCCTGGCAAAAGAGAGGGAAGCAGAAAAAAGAAAAGAAGAAAGAAAGAAGGGAGGAAAGAAAGAGGGAGGGATGGAGGGAGAAAGAGTGAATTTACTGAAAAGCGAGTGAAATTGACAAGAATGACCCTCTTGAATTGAATGCTCCCACTCTTAGCTTGTAGGCAGGAGAACACAGCTGGGATAAAGCACTTCTTGAGAGTCAGAGCTTTCCCAGTATTTATGGCTTCCTTGAATGGCGTTTGGTAGCTTTCCTCCTCCTGGTGCATCTCATTTGATGTTTTTGTATACTGTTGCTTTTCATGCCTGTTCTTTCTGGTAACGATTCTACGAAAACTCCTACCGTTTCTGTAATTTATCTTTGTAATGTGTCTTTGGTTTTGTTATAAGGTTGCTTGAAGTCAGGTTCAGACCAGACGCTCAGGTGGATAGAAACTGAGACGAGGTTACGAGCAGGGTGGCCAGTTACTTCCAGAAATAGGCTAAGGGTCAGTTATCCCTGAAACATCGAGCAGAAATAGCAAATGTGTAGGACACCTCTGTCTTTCCTTGACCCAGTTTTTATTTGACCAAACTTGAATGTCTGCTCCAGTCTGATCAAACGTAACTTGGCCAGATACGACCCATTCATCAGGAAGTTCATCATCTGCTTCTGAGTGACCAATTCAGTAAGCCAGGACTGACGATGTATAGATGTGTATCGAGATTGAGGTATCTGCACAGATACTTGAACAGTGAAGAGATGGATTCGCCATTTGTGATGCACGCCTTTCCAAAGCTTGTCCGCTTAACAGGTCTGCAGTTTGGGGCAAGCGAAAAGTCACGACTTGGCGTTTGGTATTTGGAATGTTGTTTTGCTCTCAGAGCTTTCTACTAGCCGGAAAATGCAATCATTGGAAATTCTACGTTAGCATTCTATAGAGAACTTTTGAGTAGTAAGAACGACAATGTTCTCAGAGAATCCTTAGGCGTCAACTCCTGGAAGAATCACGTAGTTGGTTTGTTCCGGATAATTTTTCAGCCCGGAGACTATGAGTAACTTCCAGAAACCTCGTTTGTGGCTTTGGTTGAAGGCTGAGTACGACTGAAAGGACTGAGGACGGACGCTCTCCTCTTAGGTTAAGCCCTCGTTGAGTTCTTAAAGTTCCATATGTAGAGGAATATGAAGGTATAGAGAAAGATGTGGTCTTCCGGTAAATTTGTTGAATGGTGGGTTAGAGCGATGAACGTGACCCAAGTGAGTGGGCTAACTCTCTGCATGCATCTGCCGGCTGGAGAATACGAGTGGGGGCGGGGGAAGGACTGAAAAGTTCCTGGTTCTAAGGGTGTCGTGAAAGATCTGGTTGGAGGCCCAACCCTCCTAGTTCTTTTACAAGGCTTTAGAAAATCTGAAGGACCGCTGCAATAAGTGTGTGAATCTGAGAAGGGAATATGTTGCATAAAATCATAATTAACTGATCCTCCTGTATTTTCTTTTACCCAAGGCCAGGAACTTTTCAGCACCCCCTCCTATGACTGAAAGAGAGCACTTGCAATCGGTTGTTAAAGCAATACTGACTCTGTGGGGGTTCTTAGTAGATGCCAGTAGGTGGTCCTCCTCTTGGAACTTTCTCATATAGGTATATTTTGTTGATGTTGCTCTTCATTTCATTCAATTTCTATCTAACCTCCACCCCAGAGTTTCTATAATTTTTCCTTGTAATATCCCTTCTCCTGCCACCTTTGTTATATGATAGAGAAAACAGCCAAATAAATAAATACATGAGCTTGATATTCAAATAAATTGAATATTTGATTACCATTTCGCATAACTGCCACAAATTACATCTGAATAACTAGTTTTAGTTCTCCAGTGTTATTACACCACATGGATATCAACGTCACAGCTCTTTCGATATGAAATTACAAGTAAAATAATTTTATGTGAAATGTTTATGATGACTTAGAAGTGTGCCAAAATGTACAGATGCATTTGATGTTTGTGTTTTCTTTTCTCTTGCCTGCCTGTAATCCGTGCTCGTTTCTTAACTAGGTGTATGTGTATTTGGAAAACGCCTTTAAATTAATTTTAGAGCCATTAACTATCGGAAGAGAAGTGAAGAAAAACATTTTTTTTTTTTTGAAACGTAGAGTAAGATTTGGGGGGTTTTTTTTCTGCTTTAAAAAAGAAAAAAATTTAAATATGAAGGAAACGAAAATATCTGAAGTAAGAAAAAAAAACTTGGTCTGATGTGGTGCAAATGAGTGATAACGCATAAATAAAGAAAGAATGAAAGGAAGGAAGGAAGGAAGGAAAAGAGGATGAGAAGGGGAAGGAAGGAAGGAAAAATGGAAGAGAGAATAAAAGAAAGGAAGGATGAAAGAAGGAAAGAAAGAGAGAAACACAAATAAAATATAATAAAAAAAAAAGAAAAGAAAGCAAAAGAAAATAAGAAAACGTCTGTGCAAATTGAAGCTTAACTTGGTGGAAGTCGGAAATGAAGACAGCGTAGAAAGTGTAGTCGCTTGGTGGCAGAGGTGAGGGGAGATAGAGAAATGTGTGCGATTGAGATGAAAACTTATTCCGATATAGAACTAAGAAGATAGCGGTGCCAAACAGTTTAGAGAATGTAAATAAATAAATAAGAAAATAAATAAACAAACAAAATAAATATACAAAATAAAGACAGAAAGTTGGCAAATCCTGTAGTACCTAGCTTTTTCCACAGTGATATCTTCAGTGTGTACCCACCTTCTTTTGTGATTAGTTTCCTTCCTTGTTCTTCTATATCTGCTATTGGTTGTAAACGATTTCAACACTCCACCCATCATATATGCTACCCTACTCCGACCCGAATCCAATAAAGTCATGCTATACACACAGACAGATAGATGCACTGAATACGTAGGTAAACCTACGCAAACACATTTATCTGTCCGTTGAGACGAAATCGCAAATAAGCACACACTTTCACTAAAAATGGTAATCTACTATAAAACAGCCCAAACCCACTCACACAGATGTAAACACACATACACGTGCATACACACACACAGACACACACACATGCCCACAAACACATACTGAACATTACATAGAAACGCACAAGACATCACCTCATACATATAAACTATCAACAGAAACCCATCTATTTCACCAACAGACATACATGTCTGTTTCTTCGCTCCCACCACTTCTTACGTGTTTTCCCATTTCTTTATTTCCTTTCATCTACCACCCTCACCTCCATATATATATATATTCTTATAAAGACAAAAGAAACAAAATAAAAAATTTAAAAAAAAAAAAACATCTATGCAAATACAAATCAACTGATATAAGACATCAATCACAAATACCTCTCCACCCTCCACTGCTTCATCAGAATATGCCCCAGCCCCCACGGATTGCCGCCAAAAATAGTCGTACAAAAAGCTAAAAAGCGCTGAAAGTTTATGTCTCGCGCCTATCACGGAGCACCATCGCAGCAAAACTACCTTAATATTATCTTCTCTCAGTTCCAATTTGCATCTCTAAGTTTCTGCATTCAGCAGGTAAGATCTTTTACAAAATAATTCTTTCTCCTCTGAACCGCCCAGATAACATCACCATTATCAATTATCTTATAGTAGAGTCGAAGGCGTTCAATGCATTTTAATCAATAATTTCTCTAGTTAATTATAGTCTGTTGTTTTATAGAAACTTGTAAACAGTCAACTGTTGCATTGAACGCTTCCTACTCATTTGCTATTTTTGACAA
>NC_142932.1:110559693-110619693 GCF_046866305.1 Octopus bimaculoides | reverse complement strand
TTTTCGGGATCGATAAGTACCAGTGAAAGACTGGGGTCAATGTGATCGACTAATCCTCCCCTCCCAAATTCCAGGTTTTGTGCCTTCAGTAGAAAGGATTATTATTATTATTATTATTATTATTATTATTATTATTATTATTAGCATCTTCTTTCAATTCTATTTCCATTTCTTACCGAGTGCCTTCCTGACACCTAGGGCAGAGAAACTTACCGTATACTTTGGTAGGCCATTAAAATAAACACACCAGATTGTTCATTTACAAAGTCATGTGATATAGAAAAAGCGGAAGACAGAGAGAAGAAAGAAAAAAATGTTTAAAGTAACATAAAATAAAGGGGGAAAAAGAAAAGAAAATTCACAGCGACACTGCTCTTCTAAATACGTGTGAGGTACCTTTTAAGACAATCTTTTGCGCTTCCTGCATGGATGGTAAACCATGGATCATACTTAAATAATTTTCAGTTCCTTTTTTCATCATTCCAAGTGCTCCTACATTTACTGATATTGTAACCGTCTTGAGATGCCACATCTTTTCGATTTCGATTAGCAAATCTTTATATTTTCTGAGCTTATCAAATTCTTTTGCCAAGATATTATGGTCACAGGGTATGCTCATGTCAATCAAGAAACAGACTTTATTGTTTTGGTCTTTTACAACAATATCTGGTTTATTTGCTTTGATGGTCCGTTCTGTACATACTAGGAAGTCCCAAAATAGTTACATTTTCTTCCTCAGTTACAGCCTCAGGGTGGTGCTTGTACCATTTGTCAGCAGTTTTGTTTTCATAATGCCGACACATTATCCAATGTAGATATTGGCCAACTCTGTCATGTCTTGATTTATAACCTACAGGTGCTAAAACCTTACATCCAGAGATTAGGTGGTTCACTGTTTCTATCCCATTGTTGCAGTATCGGCACTTTGGGTCTACACCATGCTTCATCACATTGGCTTGATAGTTCCGGGTCAATAAGCTCTGATCTTGAGCAGCCAAGATAAAACCTCCACTCTCTGCCTTTAGCCACGAGCTCCGTAGCCACTGATGGGTCTACATCAGCTTGTTTGTACTATTATTATTATTATTATTATTATTATTATTATTATTATTATTATTATTTTATGTTTGACTTTTGTTTTGCATTTGTACAAGTTGGATCCAAGTCTCACCCAGAGACTTCAAGAGACAACAAGTTAGAAGTTCATGTAGGTGTTATGCCTAGGGTACCATATATTTGGATTTGTACAGTTTTGTTCAAGTGAATGTTTAAGAAACCATAAGAAAATTATGTGTTTGCTTTAAAATTTGAGATCACATAGACAGTATTTTACGTAGGATATGGGCAGTTCCCATGGGCACTATCTTTTGAACTTCAGCCATTTTGGGGTTTCCTGGAATCTGATCTAGGTAGTAATCAGCCCGTTTCGCTGTCATTCCCAGGGCACCTATGACAATAGGTATTGTTTTCGTCTTCAGATTCCACATTTTGCTAATTTCTATTTCAAGATCTTTATATTTGCTCAGTTTTTGGTAGGTCTTGACAGATACGTTTATATCGATTGGGACAGTCATATCAATGAGGAGGCATGATTTTTGTCTGTATTATTATTATTATTATTATTATTATTATTATTTGTATTATTATTATTATTATTAATCACACTTCTGCTGTCTTTCCTTTCCACACACTGTGTTTTGTAAGCAGATGTGATACAAACATTGGACTTGTGTATAGTGAAAGCACATTAACAGTACTTAATCTCTGCTAATGCTGCAGATCCTCTACCTCTACCCTTCATTATCAGCTGTTACAGAAAAAAAAAACCTGAAACTTATTGCATTTTATAGTTATGCACAATAATATGAACTTGGGACGCGGATGAACGAATGGGTTATGTAGCGAGCAGATTATCTTTTCCGACACAAGTAAAAAGTTGCAGTTGATAGAAGACGGCGATGATAAATTAGAAGAGAATTAGAATAAACTTAACTAGTTTCTACATAATTTTGATGATATTTACTTAGTTATCTTATAATATGCATAATGAGCCCAAAAACATTGCACTTAAGTAAATCAAGGTGGTATTTCAAAGATTCTAAAGCTTAGCGATGTTAATTAGAGCCAGTTTGCCGGGATAGGAAATATGAGATCTTTCATTATTTTTTTCGCCACTTGACTTCCGCAGTCAGGTGAATTCAGCTCTGATAACAGGAATATACTTCCGTGTTGTTATCAAGTGTTATCGACAATATGGAAGCCGTCTAGAATATTTGTGTATGATATTGTAAAGCATGTTTATGGCATCTTGGAATATTAAATGAAGCATTTTTAGTTTGGGTTATTGTTGTATGAAAGGACAATACTTAGAGCTGTACTATGGTGGGCGAATAGACGACTTATAAGTCATGACCAAGGATAGGGCGAATGCATTCCTTTCGGACTCGACACAACCCCCTCCTCTTAACGACTGTCTCTACAAACTCTTTAAAAAAAGCAACTTTATTATTTTATTTTATTTTAGTTCATCTTATTTTACCCTCTCTTACATCCATGTACTTTTTTTTTACACTGTTACCCTTTTCTCGATTTTTTTTAATCGTTTTCTTTCCGTCGAACTGCTTAACTTTTTAATTGCTTTATTTTTTTTTATAATTGTATTAATTTCTGTTTTATCCCTTTAATTTTTATTATTTAATTTTTTAATTTTTTATCGTGCATCTGTTAATTTTTGTAATTTTTTTACATCTTGTATCCTTTCTCCCCACCCCTTTATTTATCGATCTTCTTTTATTATACTTTATTTTATTTCTGTATACACGCACACATACATACACACACGTACATATATGCACACACACACACGCAAAAATACACGCACCTGCGAACACACATGAATGCACATGTACCTCCCCCACACACACCACACACATGCACGTACATACACACACTTACATGCACACACACACACACATACATACACGTACATACACACGTACACACGTGCATACACGCTCACACACACACACACACATACCTCCACATAACCCCACGCACACACTCGCATACACACACGCTCATACACAAACACATGCACACACACATACATACGCACACACGCACACATGGACGCACACGCACACACGCGTACACACACGCACACACATACACACACATGCACACACACACGCATGCGCACACACGCATGCTCACACACGCACAGGCATGCACACATACCTAACACACAACCCCACGCACACACATATACACACACCTACATACACGCACCTCTAACACTTTCCTGTTTTAGAAAGAACTTTTTCTTCACCCATTCCCTTCCGGTCATTTCAAAATGTAACCACATGTGAATCGTTAGCGATTTTCTTCCTCCGTCTTCCTTTCTATTGGACTTTCCTCTGTTTCTGAAGAAGAGTGTTTGCTCGAAACGTTAGACCGTCTTTCTTTCCTTCCCTGAGCGTCTGCTAATACTTTGCATGTACCACGTCCTCTCGTTGTTGTTCTTTTTGTGTTTGTTCTGCTTCTTTTGGAGGATTTAATATATATATATATATATATATACACACACACATACTTTACATTTAACACGCACACGCGTGCTTTCTTTCTCTCTCTCTCTCGAACACACACTACACATATACATGTACACAATTGTGAATTAATGTGCATCAGTGAGCACACTTGAACGTGTTACAGATGCACACTTTCTCTTTCACTCACTCACTCATATATATATATATATATGAAAATCCTGCACATACCCACACATACTCGCTCACACACATGCTCACATCATATACATACATATACACACATTTTTTACGTATCTCACATATATGAGCAGATGCACACCAGTACGTGTACGAATGCACGCCCTCTTTCTCCCCCCCCCCCACATACGCACTCACATACTCACATCATACACATATATGCTTACGTATCATATTTATACATCAGATGCACATACATAAGCAAATTCACGCTAACTTGGCACACCTGAACGTATAAAAGTGCCCCCATCTCTTCCCGCCTCTCTCTCTCATACGAACACATACACAGACACACATACACGCACAGACACACACACAGGCACGCACAGACACACACACTGTTTCAAGTATGATTGAGTGCTTAAGAAGTTCATTGATTAAAAAGTTTTCGGTTCTATCCTGCTTTTCCGGAACGAAGTCTTGTGAGTGAAATTTGCTTGATTATGACTAT
Organism: Octopus bimaculoides; assembly: GCF_046866305.1. Classification (NCBI taxonomy): domain Eukaryota; kingdom Metazoa; phylum Mollusca; class Cephalopoda; order Octopoda; family Octopodidae; genus Octopus; species Octopus bimaculoides. The sequence continues at coordinate 110,615,454 of NC_142932.1, read as the reverse complement.
ATGGGGACCTATGGCAGGGAGGACTGTTCATGTTTGAATCCATCGCCCAGTTTAACCACCACTACCTGACCCTTGGGTGTATTTAGCGAGGTCCATTCTGTTGTAAGCATTCAGACAAGGTCTCTGGTTTGAGGAGACCTGTGGTTTCCACCCTTGCTCGCACCCATCACCGAAGCCTTCAACGGGGTTGTTGTTGGTGCCCTCCTTCTGATTAACCCATTCAAAATGTATTAGAACGTATATACAGACACATTAAAAACACACCAGCAGAAAATCCACGCACGCATACATGTCCATGCATACACACACGTGCACATACACACATATAAAGTTAGTCATTATATACAAATAGCGTATAACCTATCCACACATATATACACACTCACATAAAATGTATTTTAACATTTTCCCACCTTCCTTATAAGTGCACCGTTGTTGCTACTGTTGTTGCTGAGAAGATGGGGGTGGTCGTAGCAGTGGTAGTGATGGCTGTTGTCGTCATAGTAATGGGGTGTGGTGATGTCGGTGATGACGGCGGTGGCGGTTGTTTATCGTACGGTTGAAAGAGAAAGATCTGAACATAGGAAATCTAATTCTGTCAGCGACTAATCTGAATATGTTGAATATGCACTGATATAAACAGAATGAATCATTACTCATACAAAAACCACTTAACTCACATAGATTATAAGAGGTGAATATTCGGAAATGAAAAGCAACGAAGCGTTTTGTTTTATTGCAAGTGTTTCTTGTCTGTCATGTGTTAATCTGCTTAGTTTTAAAAATCAAGACAATATAAAGTTACACTCACAATCTGAAACATGTCTTGCTTGCCGTCCTTGCAAAATCTTGTTATATGTTTCCTTATCTTCCCCCCATTCATTTTAATTTGATTATACAAACATTATTCAAGCATATCAAAACGAAGCAACTCAGTTTTTTTAGGTATATATCTTGTCCTGTTTTCTTTGCTATGACCATTAAATAATGTCTACGACTCTGATATTGTCAGTATATTCTCTTAATTTGAAATGAATGCAACACTGCGATAGCTTCATATTTAGGATACACGCACCACTTACCTTTTTCAGTCGGCTTCCCTTTGTCTTCTACAATCTCTTCCTTGAAGAAAGCATATCAATGAACATTTTGCAGTATGAGCCAATGAAACAAGAATTTTTAAATAGTTTAAACCAATATTTCTCAAATAGCAAAATTTCCATCACCTCCCTCTTTATTAATGAGAAGGCCAAAAAATTTGCACCCACATAATTCATCTTTCTTAACTATAATGTCGGACAGGTTTAAAAAGCTTGAATCTGTCTTAATTTTATCAAACATGACAATTTTCCGTCACCTTCTCAATCTTCACAGCCACCATACAAAGAGTCTGCCTCATTCTTTTATTAGAAACACCGGATTAGGCTGCGAAGGAACAACACACATGACGCTTTTCAGAGCACCCGAGACTGATAGGTACAAAAAAATATTTTGGTCTGAACCCTGATCAAAAGTAGATACTCTTACGAGAGCCCAAAGCAGTGACGTAGCGTGGGTTGCCAAGCAAAGAGGGCTCAATCTCTTTTATTCTTTTATTATTGATGCGTTATTCTTTTTTCGTTTGAAAGTTTACAGGCGTAAGAATTTTGCGCCCGGATAACTGCCTCTGTGGCTCCTCCCTCTCCCCACAAAAGAACAATCCCTCTGGTGGTCTCCTGCACAGTTTCCGTCATCCGAATTTCATTGACGATGTTTTGGTCGACCCAAGATTGTGGTAGAAGATTCATGCCGATGATGCAGTGTAGAGAATAGAACTCGAAATCATCGATACTGTCGCAAGTGAGCTTCTTAGCCATACTGCCAACTCTACTTGTTTGATCAGCCAGAAATAACAATCAAATCTATCTCAAACGAAACAGGACAGTCTTAAGAGTGGAAGAACACCTTGAATTGTGTAGTCCTTAAGACTGAAGAAAAGACAGAGTAGTCATGGCCGTAACACTTTTGATCGTACATGCTCGACAACTGTGTTAAGGTAACTGCCATGTCGAAGGACACACCATTAAGTGCAACAAATCTCCAAACTTCGAGCCCTCTAAAAATGCCGTATTTTCAACAGTGAATTCCATGTAGCGCTGCGATCCCCCAACTGTGTGTGCGCGTGTGTGAAAGGAGTAGATTATTTGGGGGACATAGCTGAAACATAACATGGTAAAATAAGAGCTGGCATACATAATGTAGTGAGCTAAGAATGTAGTGAATCTGATCTTTGTACAAAGGCTATTTGATTTTCTGACGTTTTTGTACAAAACCTTTCTTTTTGCGACGTTAATTATTATTGACTTTACCAAGTCCATTAGAAAGTTCCAGTCTTGTAATGTTATTGTTACTACATCGAAACATTTTATGCCCCATGCCTTCCTTGTCTTTGACTAAGATTTATAATTTCATTTTGCTTTTTATCAAAAAAAAGTCTTGAGGAATTTCCCTTGGATAGTATGTTTGTCCAACGTAGCATTGAGATTGACAATGTTCTTTTCTACTCTAGGCACAAGGCCCGAAATTTTGGGGGAGGTGGCCAGTCGATTAGATCGACTCCAGTGCGCAACTGGTATTTAAGTTATCGATCCCGAAAGGATGAAAGTCGACCTCGGCGGAATTTGAACGCAGAACGTAAATACAGACGAAATACCGCTAAGCATTTTGTCCGGCGTGCTAACGTCTCTGCTAGCTCGCCGCCTTTGAGATTGACAATGTTGGCTAACAAAACAACTGTACGCTATCACTCACAGCAATGAGCAAACTCTTTTCATGATATCGATTTACAATTAGGTAAACTGAGACTGAGAGAAGGAAGTATCATTGCTAGTGACAAAACATAACACTAGTCTCAAGATAAAAAAATGTTAGCTGGTTATATTGTTTATGATTAGACGACAGAGTTCTACAATCGTTAACTAGTCGAGTAAGTGTTAACATATTTAGTGCACGGAATATTTAAAAAGCTAGAAAGAAGTAATTATGTAGTAAGAAAGATAGAAACGATATTAATCAACGACTAATACTAATGTAATTATTTCGGTAAATTCCAGACATATTTCGGTATTATTTTGACTGCATCAATAAAGCACTGCCTTTATGCTTTACTGAACAGGTCAAAATAGTGATGGACGAATGTAGTGAGAGAAGAATTACGAGAGGAATGTACAGATTTGTATACTAATTGGCGTAAAAAAAGAGAGAGGATTGTTTAGAAAATGCTTCCGAACTGTTTATCATTGACTGCAGCTATCAATAGTTATCTCAACAACTTCGTAGATAAGAAAGAAAGGCCAGTAGTGTTAAGTTACAACAACAGACAGATGCCAGAATTCCCCATTGCATTTCACTTAGCTAAAATCAAAATAACATATCTTAAAGTCATACCGCGCTTTTCTAAATGAAACTTTAAATACTGATAAATATTTACTATGAAACTCTTGTCATAAATAACTGGTTAAATGTAAACCTAAACAATCTAAGTGTATACTCGGTGCTGGTATGATTTTATGATTGAGAAATTCTGTTCGTAATCACATGGTTCCGAGTTCGATTCCACTGCGCGTCTCTTTAGCAAAGTGTCTTCTAGATATTGGCGCGACTCCTTGGCAAAGTGTCTTCAAGATACTGATCTATCCGAATCTATAGCCTCGGATTAATCAATATTTTGTGAGTGAAAGCTGGTAAATGGAAACTGCAAAGAATCCAGCAGTATATATGCTTATATGTGTGCTTATATCCAAGTCTGTACTTAAATTTACACCAGCAGCATAACTGGAGGGGGAAACGAGGGACGGTCGGCCCCGAACGACGCTTTTATGGGGTCGCCTTGGTGCCTGCGGTATAAGCCTGTATAGGTTTGTGGGAGCTTAGGTGGAGTTAAGCAAACTCGAAGGCTGTCTCGGGCAGCACACATTCTTGCTAACTTATGCTTTATACTGTTCTAAAGTCAGAGGATTCTGTTTGTGCTGTATGCCGCTTTATGTACAGTAACTTAGCAGTTCGACAAATAGTGTTCGATAAAATAAGTACCAGACTGGCATAGGTAATGGGGTCAGTATGATCAACTGAAATAAGTGAAGTCAGTATGATCCATGATGGCATGGTTACACTCCAATGACTGAGAGTACCAGTTAAGCACTGGGGTCAATGTAATCGACTAGCCCCCGCGCCCAAATTTCAGCCCTTGTGCTTATAGTAGAAAGGATCATTTCTAATAAAATGGCGGCGAGCTGGCAGAGTCGTTACCGTGCCGGAAAAGTGCAAAAATTTGAAGCCATTATTATTACTAATAAAATACTTCACGTCTTCCGACATTTCCCCAGTTGTGACTTTCCTGTCATTTTTCAAGTTTAGTGTATCTTGGATTACATTATCAAAATGTCCTTCCTTTCTTAAGACAGTGGGGAGCGATTTTAAAAGAGATTTGACTATTATTTCTAGCAGGTCGAGCGACCGCGTGGAGGCTCCTTGGTTAGCCTTCAAAATACAGGTTGATTACAGCAGTTAGACTATGTCACTGGGAGTTAAATTCCTCGAACACAGCACAAAACTAGTGTCAATAACAACATTTATCTCCTGGGCAGGACAAACTGTGTGTTTGCGTAAATATATAATTAAATAAACAAATAAATAAACACGTACATTGAGAGAGAGAGAGAGAGGGAGAGAGAGAGAGAGAGAGAGAGAGAGAGAGAGAGAGAGAGAGAGAGAGAGAGAGAGAGAAGAGCTGAGAAACCACTAGACTAATCAGTATCAAGTGTTTTATCTTATGACACGAGCCACGAATGGGAGGTCAGGTTTCTTGTTTTCTCAACAATTATGTCATAACCATATAAGAATAATGCCTTTTATTTTTATAGGAACGAAGTTTTTGCATTTGATAGAAGATCAGATATTATATCACGCTCATAACTTATTCAGAGCAATTAAAACGGGAAAGTGTATTCGGTAATGTTAAGTACATTATATAATGATGGATCGCAGGTGGAAGAAGGTTGAAAGAGAAAATTGCACCGAATTTCGATGAAGATAGTGCACAGAAGTAAACACTGTTACTGACACGATATAAAAAACAGGAAGAAGGTTGATTGTTGGCCAGTGGTTGTATGATGTTGATGCTTTCATTTTTGGCAGCCTATACCAGCGAACCGATCTTCACGAAACTTTGCATACATGTTAAACTGACATCCAATTCAATTATAGGATAATTAAATTTCAATAAAATTCGATAATGAGCCCCCTACGGGGGTTGGGATATTATATGATAAAATGCGAAGGGTTCTAAGAGTATTAGGTTGAGAGAAATGTGGTGGCATAATGAGGGTGGCTGATATCACAGAAGGGGAGGAGACAGGAAGAGATAGAGAGACGGGGAATGTGAGAGACCGAGAGAGGGAGAGAGAGAGAGAGAGAGAGAGAGAGAGAGAGAGAGAGAGAGAGACAAGGGCAGAGCAGGAGAGAGAGAATGTGTTTACTGAAGGGAACAGCGAATTTTAATACTCCGTTCTTTAATTTTTACCTATCACTTAATGCATACGCTTTAGTGAATTAACTATCGTATGCTAGGTCAAAACTTTTACAATATGTCCAACAACAGATGTAAAACTAACAGGCGAAAGGTAAAGTGTTTTTATATTTGTTTTCAAATCACCGTCTTAAGATTTATTAAAACTTTACCCACGTACTGAGACAAACTATAGACAATGTCTTTCATTTTCTTCCATATATGAACAGCCCGTCGTTGTCGGGCAGTTTTTACAATAGAATGTCTTATATAAATTTTTGTTTATGCCTTGTCAGTCCATTGCTTTCCCCGATAGATAGGCCACTTGATCAGCACAGATCTGTGCAATTTTTCGTAAAAAAATTCCTTAACGTTCTTTTTCCTTTTAAAATTACTTACATGTTTGTTCGGCTGTTTCACATGACTTTATTCATTAAAACTTATTAAAACTTCGGAAGTTCTTACAACTTTGGTCGTCGTCCACTAGTACATATATATATATATATATATATATATATATATATATGTGTGTGTGTGTGTGTGTGTGCGTGTGTATGTATATGTGTGTGTGTATATATATATGTATGATATATATATATACACATATATATAAATATATATATATATACATGTATGTATGTATATATATATGTATGTATATATATATATATGTATGATATATATATATATATATATATATATACGGGAAATGAAATATTCTGCTCAAGAATATAACGCACCACCTGGTCTAGGAATTGAAACCACGATCTCTGACCACGATCACTCACGATTGTGAGTGTAACACCTTAACCACTAGGCCATGCGCCCGCACACACATATGTTAGTATATTCAGAATATGTGTGTAATAAAACTTTTTTTTTTTTACAATATGCCTTCAATATGCCTGCAAGAAGTTAAGACAAAGGCTCCACTGCATTGACAGCAACTATCTTAACCAGACAGGCGTTGCCTTCTCGTATAATTTGTTTTCAGATCAAATCCCGCTCGTGTTGATGTAACTGAAATCAAATATTGAACGATTCAATCGACATTATCCTACCCAGGACCTATTGAAAAAATTACTCAGCCCTTTATCTATGTTAGGAACCATTAGTCTGTTTAAAATCTACAGAAACAAATAATAATAGTTAAGTTACTTTGCATTTAGAATACAAGTTCCCCTCAGTTGAACTTAGACTATTATTCTTCTGAGCTTCCATAAAATGAATACTAGTTAAGTACTGCGGGTGGGGGTCGAATTAACTCATTATAACCCTCTCAAAAACCTATGATCTTCTGCCAGTGTTAGAAATACATATTTCCAGTTATAATGATCGCAGGATGTGCACACCTGTAAATTTGTGAGCGAAGGTGTTTTAACTGAAGCATGCAGTTGCGCTGTGACACTGGATTTTTAACTGATGAGCGTAACTCTTTGAAGATGTTTTCTTTTAAGATCAAAAGTAGTCGCATGTTTATTCCAACATAGCATATTAATTTATACATTGTTTCTTTTTAATACATTGCATATAATCTGGCGGAAATTATTATTTCTGCTTGCTAAATGCATATAAATACTTTCAGTTGTCCACCTTTTATCGACAAGCAGCGATATCATTTGACATACACTTAATAGCATATGTCTTGCTGCTAATACTTGCTTACTTTAAATTTGATGCTTGTTTTGTTGTTTACGCTAACAGCTGGTTGTATGAGGTATTCTATGTCCCGACTGGCAAGAGAGTCTGACATTATACTGTTCAGAGTCAACTGACAAAACAACGAAGTCGTTTGTTTGTTTTGTTGTAAGCTGCCAGTTCTAGTTACAACTTTGCTTTTTAACTTCTGCTCTCTGTCAATATGGCATCGTAAGCGTGTTCTCAAGATGTGCTTCATGTTGCAGACAGATAAATAATTATAAATAGATGCTGCAAATTTCGTGCTCATTCTCCGTATACCACATTTTATCATGAACGTAATTCGTGCGAAGGTGTTTCAATATCTGCTTTCTATTTATTATGCATGACCTTACAGCGTCATTTAATATATTTTTTTTAATGAATTGCAGAATAAAGATGGTTTGATTATTTTATAATCAGAAAACTAGTAAATATATTTACTACTCACCGATAAGTTGATTTGATTGCGACAAATTCAAGCTTCAATTTTGACGTCATGAAATTTTACACAAAATATGGTGAAATATTGCCAAAAACAGGAATGAACGCAACGTGTGTGTGTGTGTGTGTGTAGTTGAGTCTGCAATAAACGCGTATGTACAAAGTATACATACAAGTGGGATTCACGATCCTGTTAACGCATGTTTTCAATGAAAACAAGCAAGAAAGTAAATGTAATACTGTTTTCTTTGTAGAAAGTTCTGTACTGTTCTGTTAATGCAATGGATGTCAAAGGATGTAAAACTGTGAGAGATACTTGACTACAAAGACTACGAACTGTAAGTTGGTGCACCTTTTGACTGTAAAAGCTGCTGGCTGCAAAGGGCTTTCTTGCTGTTGTTCCGCTGCAGAACTGTGCGAGTTGTTTGACTACTGGAAAATAGTCTCTGGTACTATTGTTGTTGTACCAGCTATTGTCGCCTTCTATAATTAGACGTGCCAGTTAACATAACATCACGCTAATCGCTGATTGACTGAGGAGAGTTAACTCAAATTAATGGGACACGAGTTCATTCCTCTGGCACACCACTAATATAATCTTTATTCTTGTTTCAGGAGAGATTCTCGACAAATTCTTTTAAATTTGAAATACATTTTGACTGTTAATAACTATAACTGTTAATAATTATAACGGGAGCTTCGTAACAGAATATATAATCATGTTTATAATGTATTAAGTTACATGACGATAATTGATTAAAAAAATAATAAATTACATATCAGCATTTCTTTAGCATGTCTTTAGACGAAATGAATGGCCATTCATTAGAAAACCTCGGTTGATTTGCCAAGGAAGCGAATCATCAACACATTAATTAGTTAATTTTAAGTAACTGGACAACATGCAGGATCTTAAGGGCTCTTAAAAGATATCTCTGACCTACCTGTGAGATTGCATTACGCGACAAGTACTGATGGATATTTTGTCTGTCTGTCCGTCTCTCTCACCTACACTATCAATTCTGGTGTGTCTCAAGATTCACTTTTGTCTCCTATACACACTATACACACTCTTCCTATATAAGCTACTTGCCGTCATCTCCAACCACGCCCACTCCCATGCAGATAATACCACCCTTCACTCTTAACTAACCTTCAATACTCAAGCGTTATCAACATACAAACTAGATATTCCCGCTAAACTTGAACTGCGTTCATGAAAAGAGATCTCGAAAAACCTCCGTTTGGATCAAATTCAATCTTTCCTCCTTCAAAAGTAGGAATACACACTCACTGCACAGATCATTAAAAAAGGTGGGGTTGAATTCATCCTAAACAGGAACAATATTCAATTAGAACTCTTAAAATGGCCTTCACTATAACGGATAGTCTTTTCTTGTGATTTCCTTAAAATTAATGATTACTAGTTAACTCGAAATCTAAGAAAGACTTAACAATTTAGCTGATTAACCCTCTTCTCAAAACTAACACTATACAAAGCTGAAGTAAGATCCACAACAAAACTGACGATGAGAAATCTGTGGCGAAGTATGTGAAGAGAATATTCCAAAACAATTCATTTCCTGTTGATTGTATAAGCAGCTAATTACACATTACGGATCACTCAGTCTCCGACACTCTTCATTTTCATTCCATTAATTCAATCGTCTTCCATGACTACTCACATGTCTCAAGGGATTTTCTTTCTTTTCAATTACTGGATCTTCCAGCTATTCCAAATTTTATGCATTCCACATTTTCCACTCACTCCATGCCAACCTTGATATATTTCCTGCCATGTAACTATTTCTTCTGTATTTCCAATATCCTCTAGAATATAGTTACATTTAAAGAATACTAATTCAAAAACAAATTACTTTTGAACAACTCCCAAATACTATACCTAACTCTCTTTTCTTATAACCAGAACCTACTGTTAGCCTGATCCCACTAGCGTATTGTCCTCAAATCTAAAATAATGTATCTTGCTGACTCAAAATTCCGTTTTCGGGTTTCACTGATCGTCAAACTGTATCCTGGTTACATTTTGTTACTTCCTCTCAATACTTTAAACTTACAAACATATTTTTGCCAATAGTATTCTATCTATATTCCATTATTGACTGTAGTATCGAAACACCTATATCGATACATTGAAACACCTACAACAGGACTGACTGAACCATTGGTGTGTCAGACAAATATATGTAGTATTTAGTCATGGTCCTTTAGGTTCTGATTTCAACACCCGCCGAGGTCAACTTCGCCTTTCGTCCTTCCTGGATTGATTAAAATTAAGTACAAGTCAAGTACTGAGATTGAACGCTTCCTAGATGTGAATGGAATTATAATACAATGTATTTCGTTTGAAGAATGTTGGGTAAATAGGTTTATTTTCAACAGCACTCATCATGAATGCCATAGATGTGGATAACAAATGACTATCGACTACAACCTTGCGGGGTCGACAAGATAAAGCCGTAGTCACGTTGGTGGCTGATTTAACCCTCTCAGACCTGGGCCCCTGTATCTAACTTTACCCTCTATCTGGGCTCCTGAGTAAAAATTAAATAAATAGTTGCATTTACAGCTCAAGGTGACGATTGCAGGCAAACTAATGGACAGAATCATCTGCATCTTCTTTTCCTATGTTTATTGTTCATTACCACTTTACTGGGAATCCAGGAGAGATGACATTTAACCTATTCCCGCTATAGCGGGAATACGGCGTAGCAGGATTAATATTTTTGTAAAGCACCGTAAATGTGAATAGGTTTATAAAAGAAGGTCCCTTCTTTTTATGTATGTCTAATCTTCATCTTCCAATTTAACATTAGCTATTTTAATGTCATACATAGTCTCCAGTCTGTCACTCCAAACAGGTCTAAACTGTCTATGAGTAAAAAGCTTTCTCTTCTGATCACTAAAGAACTTCTGACAATAAGCATAGCACCGAGAGAATAAAAATGTACTCATGACAGAAAAATGATAGAAAGAATATGAAAAAAAGGAAAAAAAAAACCGCACCTTACTGTAAATTGTTACGCCCAGTAAAAGTATGTTTAATTACATTGATAAAATATACTAGAACAATTTTGACGTTAGCGTCTCTAGAATGTTATAATGAAAAGAAACGGTGAAAGGAAAAGAAAAAAATGCGAGAAAAAATATAATATAACAGAGAAGATAAATAGAGATGTATATCTGGATTTTGGAAGTAAATCATTGTAATTAACTAAGGAAAACACAGACTGCATGTTGAATATATGTGTTTATAACTATATCTTGTGTATACATTCTCCAGAAATTTTGCAATAATATATAGACGGAAGAAATATTTTCGTTATTGTCTCGTGAGCGCTTGTGGTATGTGAGGGGGTTAACGAAGCGAATAAAAGCAAACAAGATAAATTACTCGTTTGAAGTGTATCAGCCATAGCTGTCAACATGCAAAATTAATCTGAGATTAATCATACGAAAAACTTAGTAGGAGAATATAAAGACTTTAAGGAGAGAAAAAAGTGGAAGAAAGAAATAACGATTCTATCTCGTCTTGAACTATTTTTGTTACGATTTCGGAAGATAACGTGCCAAGGCTAAAAATATATCATTCTTACAAGAGTTGCGTTAAGTAACCCAATTTTTGTGCTTAACAAAACTTCACAATTTTTATCAGACGGCTTGAATCCATTATATTTCTTTCTGATATATTATATAAGTCTACGAAAACTAAAACTTTAAAAAAAAAAAAAAAAAAAAAGTTCTTAGTTTCAGGACAAAGCTATAAATTTGGAAGGAGGTTTTATGGTCATCGATCCGGAAGGCTGAGCTGACCTCTGTGATATTTGAATTCGGAACGTAAAATAACAACTAAATATCAGTTTCCCACAAACTCCCTTGAAATACGATAAACTATCGACGAGACTTCTACGTGATTGTCACTCATACAGGAAATAGCAGCTAAATTTTCCTGAACCTACTGTCTTTAAAAAGGGAGGATACGTCGTATAAATAGTCTGAGATACACGAAGTCAGAAAAGTCGAAATGGTCAAGGATAACATCTTTTGATCATAGGTCCACACGATCTGAGTTGACATGGGGGCTACAACCACATTGTAAATATAATAATGCCTAAAACAATATAAATATAATAAAAGAGTGCCTAGTGGCAAGAATTTGGACACAAAGATGGAAAAAGATTTACTAAATGTTATACAAAATAGATTTTTGTTTAAGGGAAATCATAATCATGTCGAGAAAAAATAAACAAACATTTGGCAGTTATTGCACCCGACTCCAAATGATAAGGCATCAACAACCAATCTTTGAATTAATATGCCATTAAGGGTAAAAACGATCTTTTGTTTTTGTATGAAAAGGGTAGTGCAGTGTTATCCTACTTTGACTTCAGCTAGACGTAGGACTTAAACAATGTGTGTGTGTGTGTGTGTGTATGGAGTACACCTACTTTGGAAATGTGGCGGACTATAGTTCAATGAGTACATAGTACGTGTCTTGGGTTAGGTGTAAATATTTACTAGTTAGAAAACGGCCATACAGAGGCCATACAGATTCAGTGACGATGATCGGATTCACATCGTCAGGGGCAAATAACTTCTATGAGTACTGAGTATGCATACATATATGTTCAAGATACACCGAATAACCTGGTGTAACCGCTGTCACATATGACTAGCGTGTTTATAATCACACACGTGTGTGCTAACAAATTCATGCAGATTAACACCATAATGCTACACTAACCGTACACAAATAACTCTCTCTCTCTCTCTCTCTCTCCCTCACACACACACACACACACACACACACACACACACACACACACACACACACACACACACACACACACACTCACACTCACACACATGCACACACACATGCACATTTGTGGAGTAAAATACGGAGTCATAGAATCATGTGTCTATCATGGAAAGCTCCTCTAGCGGACTCGGCTAGCAGACCGCATAGTAATCCAATACGGAAGAATATAATGCAAGATTTTATGCAGCTGAAAACCAGGAGATCCGACCTATGGAAATTATTTCATGAGAAGTAAATGAACTATAAAAGGTGTGAAAGATGAATATATTTATTTAAACACCGGTCATCTTGTGTTTAAATATATTCACCCTTCACACCTCCTGGTTTGTTTGTTTGTTTATATATATATATATATATATATATATATATATATATACCGTACTTTAACGTGTATTTTAACCCCTCTTTTTTTTTTATCAAAAGTTAATTTAAAATATGGGAGTTTCCTATACATGGATAGTATTATAATCCCTTACAAAACCTTTTTTCAAAATGTTAAGCCCGTTGAATTAGGGGATTCCTTATACACGTTAACATACGGTATATATATATATATATATATATATATATATATATATATATATATATATATATATATATATATATAAGTCTGTCGAAGATTAACAATTTCCCTTCAGCTTGAATGCGTTGTTTTGCATAATATACTGACAAAGTTTAATAAACAGGTTATGTTGCTTTAGACGGAACGTTCTCTATCGAGCCGAAATAAAAATATTGACGTCATCCACAGGCCATCTTGTGTTTTCACACGTTGATCTTTCCCCATAGGGACTATGTCCGCAGCGGAAAGTTTTTGTCACGTCTGAGTGCACTCAAACGAGTTGATTATGACATTACACAAATATATTTTATTCAACGCTGCTTCGTGCAACATTATTTCATTCTAGCATGTCCAAACTCGGCGCACATCAGCTAAAGTACCGCATACTGTTGTAATAAGAATAATTATCTGGCTGTGAACGACAGGTCTTTGTGTTCGTAGCTAACGAAGTGAAACGACACAGAAACGCGCGCGTCTTACTATCCAACGACGTCATTCATAGCTCATCTTGTGTTTATACACGTATCTAGAGTGATAATTTTATCCCGGGATTATCTCTGCAGAGGAAGGTCTTCTCGTCTCCGTGTGAACTCTAACCTGTTGAATATGACTTTAAGCGAATATATTATATTCAATGTTGTTAAGAAAAGTAAGATCTCTCTTTTTTGAGGGAAGATTTACTTTTGGCATTCTTTCGATTAATTTCTCAACACAAAAAAACATAAATACGGTCGATTTGATTAATTATTGGATGTAACAGGTGCATATCGATTCCGAAGGAAAGAGAGACAAATTCGTTTATATATGTAATTTAAATCACCTCTATAAGACGTATATAATTAAGTCTTATTCCACAGTTAGACATTTTCACTGATTATATTTCAGAGTTGATCACAATTTAGGCAGCTCAGTGAGGTATTCTTAGGTTTAGCTCACTGAGCTACTATTATACTGAAAGCATCTTTTATTAGGCGCCGAGAGTTCTGTTACCAAACATTCCAACCAGCTTTCCGATCTAAGGCTAACTCTCTCCCTTTCACCACCTATATTGGAAACCTTGAGAAAAGAAATAGGCTTCATCCCTTCTCATCTATGCCAGTAATAAATAAATAAAGACTAGTGATACACTTCGTGTAATCATCCATACTTGTATGATGCGCGTAGCTAAGATTTTAAACGAGGAAGATCTCAGTTACTAAAATGGGTCCTCCATTATCCGTCTAGTTTGTATGTTTATGTAAATATATATTATATACACAGACGTAGACCGAACTGAAAGGGCTCGTCCGAAACCATGGACCCTTCCCCACCACCGCCGCCGCAAGCGTGTATAAGTAGTGACTGTGCGTATGTTGTGTATATTGGGCTCTAACATAGAAGGTATATTTCAATAAATGTCACTATAAATGTTAGACATAAACTTAAAGTGAATACATTCCAAAATGGCACCCCTTGTTTAAGTGGCTTTACTTCCCGAGGAAACAAGTCTTTTATTAAGAAACAATTTTGTAACGTATGAAAAGAATTACTATCTTTGACTATCTGTTTATTTTTATTTTTACTTCTCTTTAGTGAATCCCGAATTCCTATCAGTAATTGGCAATCTAAAGAGAAAATGTTTCTTTATTCACTCAGTGTGAAATATAGAAACTCTGCTGTAGGAATGAGTGCAGAAGGAGAATAGAAACCTTATCTCTTAATTTATAACTTACGTTTGGCAATATACCATAAGCTTAGCCTTTGATGTAACTATATCAGTACAGCTATCAAAAATAGGTGCTTGTTGTTGTTGTTTAGCCCCAGGTCAGCTCTGATCGAGCAGACCTATGTCAATGCCGTCTGCTTTTTATGCACAGTGCATCTAAGAGTATATTATACAATACGTCCTTCGTTTCTAAAACAGCTGGGTGTGATAAGAAGGAGATTTGACTTTATTTCTAGCAGTCTGAGTGGTTGCGTAGAGCTTTCTCTGTTGATTCGACAGGTGTTTTTTTTTTATATTTGAGATGTCAGGTAAGATTTATAACAAAATCTCTTCCTACTCCCCGTCATTCTTTGGTAGTGACGCACTCACGTATTCTAAGCCCTGTGATCCATTTCCCTTTCCTGGTATAAGAAACTATACTCATTTCAAGACGATTTTCGAAACCACTTTAATATTTGGTGACCAAATGGCAAAGCATATCCTTAGCATAACTAGAGTCTGCATCCCAAAACTGGTACTTCTTCTTGGGGACCAAAAATATTTCAACTCTTAACAGCTGCTGACGTATTACAGGGTTCAATGGAGTGTTGATCCCACATCTAGGACGGTGCTGCTGTTACAAACACACAGACTTCCTGGACTGAGATAGGTCACTCGACTAACTGGTATTCAATCACTATTGGATACGTTCCAACCTCTGACCCACGAACGTGCTGTCTCTTCTCTCTCCCTCTCTTTACTCTTGTTACAACAATGGCCACTGTTTCTCGGGGGGTGGCTGCTCTCGTACCTCCACAACTCAAGCATCCTCGACCCATTCTTTTCTACCACTTCTTGTGACTCTAGGTGCATTCAAACCTCTTGGCTCTGCACTAACCATATACCAAGACCGTCTCGCTGAGAAAATAAGTCCTCTGGAATCTTTTCCTCAGAACATGTCGTTTCTGCAGATGTTCACATGCAACAGTTTAAACCAAGCATGGGTAATCTTTTTCGATAAGCAGGCCGCATGACACATGGTTCATCATCAGACGAGCCGCACTACTAAAAAAAAGAATTCAAGGTAAATTTCCCTTACGCGTGACATTCAGAAAGTTCTGCGAACCGCAGTTTGCCCATGACGGATTTAAACAGAACATTAATGACATGAAACTAACTGCTCTCAAACCAGCTGCAATCATCATAATCAATGAACCCTCCGCCAGACTCAACAATTAAATAAAAAAAAAAAGATTAGTCGAGCACTTTTTAAAGAACTAAATCTTGATTAAAACGAAATAGATAAAAAAAAAAGAAGAAGAAAATGAAAAATGAAGTTGAAAATGAAATGAAATAGTACTCAATTATATCTTAGCCTGTAATCTTGTGGAAAACAGACAAAACAGAGAAAAGTAAAGCCTAAGTTGAAAACAATTTTTTTCTAAATTCCTTTTTGTTGTTGAGAATCGCAACTGTTTGAGTGGATAGAAATTCATCCAAACCTTCCGCACAGAAGCTTCCATGGACTATATCCAGTTACCTACATTGTATTCTCTTCCTGACAAATATACGTTTTGTCTGACTCAACGTAGTTATAAATAGAAATAGTGGAAGATAATGTTCGTCGTTATAGAGATACTAATGACGTGTTCTGCGTTTACTTGCGGTTCTGAGCTCAAAACCTCCCACAAATATAGAATGGCGATATTTATAGAATGTAATTAAAGTGAAAGCAAGGGGAGAAATTAGTGTAATTCATTTGGTGTGAATATTGCTTGACAGCTGATTGAAGACTATTCAAACAATCACAACTAGTAACACACACACACACACACAGTAAATTGATTTGCGTAAAAAGGTCAACAAGAAGAGCACTCCATCTAATGAGAGTTCAATATTAATGGATGTGTTTCACTCCACATGCATTACACGCGCTACTAATAGTTTCACGCTGATGAACGTACTTGTCATGCACGTGAAACTATTAGTAGCGCGTGTAATGCATGTGGAGTGAAACACATCCATTAATATATATATATATATATATAATTATGTGTATTTCTTCTATCTTAATGAATAAAAATTCTTCTGATAGAATAAATGGGTTAATAGAAACCAATGTAGCAAAGAACACAAAATAACTGTGGTTAGCTCATGCTTTCCCTGATGAGAAGGTTACAATTTTAATATCAAAGATCCCTATGGATCACACAGGTTGTAATCCTTTGAAACATATGTAGGAATAAAGTATGCAATTTCAACATGCGTTTTCTCCAATCCTTAAATTCTTATATATATATATATATATATATATATATATATATATTTATCAACTGCACACCAAACACTAACCTTCTTCATGAAGATTGAGACTGCCGTTTTCCCTTCTCCATTTCTTATTACAATTGCTACATTAAACAAAATCTTATCACTTAACAATGTTAGACAATATGATAACCAACGCGTGGAAACTAAACAGCAGTTTTAAATCTCTCTTCTCAGTAACGTAGAATTTCAATGTGCTAATCATTCTAATGCATTAATCATACGAATACATTGTTGAATATATCGATGAAAATCACAAAATTGCGAAGCTAAAATCTCAAACTGTTGCGATTCTGAACAACAAAAAGGAATTTAGAAAAAAATTGTTTTCAACTTAGGCTTTACTTTTCTCTGTTTTGTCTGCTTTTCACATTAGATTTCTTAACACAAGATTACAGATTAAAATATAATTGAGTACTATTTTATTTCATTTTCAACTTCAGATTTCTTTTTTTTTTATCTATTTCGTTTTAATCAAGATTTTGTTCTTTAAAAAGTGCTCGACTAATCTTTTTTATATATTTAATTGTTGAATCTGGCGGAGGGGTCATTGACTACGATGATTGCAGCTGGTTTGAGAGCATATTGCTCCAGAGCAAAGGAGTTTACATATACTGTAGTTAATAATTCGTATGAATCATGGTAGCTTCTATTTTCGTTGAAGCCTTTTTTAAGAAGACTGCAGCAGCATCAACTTCAAAGCTAGATGTCTATGATGTTACGATTCGGTCTTCACGCAAAGAAATATTACAACTCACGAGTGTTCATCGACACGGCAAAAAATAAAGATCAAAGTCACGATAGTGCGATTGTTAATTTCATGATTTCTTTATGCTAAACTTTTAGCATGAGAATTCCTATTCATGTATATTCAATTCATTCTATATAACTTTCCCACCGTTTTTCAAAGGGCATAAATCTCGATAATTACATGAAGATGAAACAGAGACAGCCAAGCAACTAAGCTAAATTAGGTTACAGCGTTTCAGACGATTTCAGAATGTACAACTACGTCATGTATGAATCTTCCTCGGATATTTTGTTACTGGATGTGTGCATAGTACCAAACTGGATTAAGGGATTTATTTTTGATACACTAAGCCTCTGATCCATGTACAATTTATGCTGTAATTTTAGGCTTTTCTAGTAACGGGAGCCGTATTCAGCTCATCCCAGTGAGCTCAAGATAGTTGATCAAGAATAGATAAAACATAAAAATTGCATCTATAACAACTCTTTTATATGTGTAAGATTTCATAAGGGAGAAATTGGGAATCCTTAAAAGAAACATCGAAAAGATTTAATGAGAGGGCCAACATCTAATTCGGGAATGGCTGGACTTATGTCCATAGAGGGAACATGTATACCACTACATAATGAAATCTCTATGACTGGTATAGAACTAACTACAGTGGAAAAACAAAACAGCTTTAGATAAAGTATTTGATAGCAAGCCAGTTAGTGAAATAAGCGCTAATCTCAGTTGAATATGGCTTCCACTACTGAGAGGTAAATATAAATAACCTAAAATTGCAACGGTGATTCATGTACACATGAATCAATGGCTTAATGAATATCGTCACCGCTACTTTCGAAATAAAGATTCCTAATTCAACAACAGTCTGATACTATGTAGCACCGCAAAATGAAAACACGTAAAGGATATTGGAAATCGAAGATTAGAATTTACGGTCGATCTATGATAACCACCCTCTTATTTTGATTATTGTCTACTTATTTTTGTTAGGGGTGGAAAAAGAAAGATATCTTTCCTAAAGATATTAGCAGCGTGAATGAAATATAATGGCATCAACAGAAAATTGAAACTGCCTCGTAGTTTATGTAAGCGATGAACTTACCTATTAGTCTGTAGCTCTTGCCAACGCATCTCAATATTTATCGTCAAATTATGGTGAGGAAGTGTTTTCTTAAGTTTAGCTCAAATAGTTATCAAAACAACTATTTAGCTTCATATTACACGGATTGTTTGAGACGCGAGAAAAAAATGACTTCATATCTTCTCTTAATTATTTTTGTATTCTCCACACATGCTTTATATATATATATATATATATATATATATATATATATATATATATATGTGTGTGTGTGTGTGTGTGTGTGTGTGTGTGTGTGTGTGTGTGTATAACACCGTTTCCTTTTTTTTTTCGTGTTGTGCATCTCAATATAGGTTTTACCAGAATGTTATTACTTTGGGAAATTTAGTAAAAAAGTAAATAATAATTTTTCAAGCTTGGAAGTCTTGTAGCTCTGAAGCATCAGTTTGTGTCAGGTAAAAAATGAACGAATCAATTGTACCTCAATATTTATCTTGGAATAATAAGTCTAGATAATAATAAAATAAAAAGTACTAGTGCATAAACTTTAGCTATTCACATCTGCTTCGTTTAACCAATGTGGTTAAAAATATTTTTGAAACATCGAGTTAAGTATTTCTCTATCCATTTTTTTAAAGAATCCAATGACGTAACGCCATGTTCTTTCTTTTCACGTTAATTTTCCAAATCTATCTTTCCACTTCACAAATATAACTAATGACCAAATTGAAAATCTGGTTAATTTTCTCTATATTTTATAGCGTTACTCTTTCTTCATTCTAACAATAAAAAGTAAACCACAAGTAAAAGAATGCTGCAAATGTATTTTACATGAGTGTCAGAAAGAACAATAAGATAAGAAGGTTCAAATTGCCTGAAGCCATCAACAAGATTTGATAAATGTTTTGCCTCGATGTCATAAGTTCACATCTGAATTACAGGAAAGTTTGAATTACTAAATTCATTAGTGCGTCGAACAAAATTCCACGTGTTATTTAGTTACGGACCTTTACGTTCTGAATTCAAATCCTGCCGTGATTCAACTTTGCATTTCATCCTTCTATCGTTAATAAAATAAAATACCAGTCTAGTACATGAATCGCGTTATGTTCTCACAACGCGTCCTACATATGAATAGGATTATAACAAAAGAGCTTATTCCCTTAGAAGATCTTTTCCTTTTCATCGGCAGATCGAGAAATTAATTTTTTGTAACTAAACACTTTCAAACTTTGGACACTGGTAGAATGGGTTATACACCGCCGGAAGTTGTTGTTGACAAGCAACAGCAGTAATTTTATTCAGCTGAATACACGTCATTGATTGGTTGAAATTACCGAAATACGACAAATTTAACACGAAATAACTTCGTAAATAGAAACTTTTCTCAAAAACGCTAAGAGTAAAAGATGTTTTATATGACACATTCGACCAGTGTCCGAAAGTGTTTAGTTACAAAATATAATTTCTTGATCTGCCGATGAAAAGGAAAAGATCCAAGAATCGTAGTCGTTGTCGTTGTCACCGCCGTCGTCGTCGTTGTCATGTTTCGCACGTTTTTTACAGTGCGGCGATGACTACAATGAAAGCTTTCCCGATTAAGCACGAGTTCTCCCATAGGAAGAAATCGTAACGTTACTTCGTTCTGACTACCTCACCGTATTTTTGTGGCAGAGATATATGAGGGTGGTTTGCCATTGCCTTCCCCAACTGGTTGACCGTTGGCCCACAGGGAGCTCATCCGTTCTTCGGGAGGACTTTTTTTTAGTCCTGCACAGTATCCAGGCATCCTCCTTACCTACTACTCGTACCATATAAGCCAATACTACATGATCGAGTGGTTGGTGACTAAACCGGCTCTTCCACTTGAATAACTCTGAAGAGTGTTTGATGAATAATTTATTTTCAAAAATGCTCATCTTAAATACCATAGACGTGGTTTGCAAATGGCTATCGATTGCAGTTTGCACTTGTATCGGCCACAATCCAAGAAGTCTATTCTATCATCTGAGCCCTAAATGTTTAAGGTTTAGCTAAACACTTCGCGGAAGTATTCAACGCTAACAAGTCAATGAGGGAGCCCATATGAGATGGCTCTGTTAGAAATAGCAACCAAATCTCCCTCAACTCATACCCTACTGTCTTTAGAAAAGAAGGATGCATTGGATAATTGTTTGATGGATTTCCATCGTTCGGCGATAAGGATTCAGGTGTTCGATTATCTGAATTAAATCTTCATTGAATTAACGTATCGGTGGCTGAATATTCCACAGACATATGTAATATAATTCTCAAGGAGAATCAGCATAACGCAGTGTGAGTAGGGTGTTGAGTAGGTTGTATCTTTCAATTATAAATATAAGCCATCTGATAGGCTTTTAGACAGTTTTTGTCTCCCCAATTTCATCCACGAGGTATGAGACTATCTGAGGCTAAAGAAAATTGTCCAAGGTGTCACGTAGTGGGATCGAAACTGGGATTTCATGGTTGTGAAGAGAATTTCTTAACCATTCGGCAATACTGTGCGTATGCTGGCTAATACGTATCCCTCAAAAGATAGGATGGTCTTTAATTCGTTTTTAACGTTGTAACTGGAAGTAGATAAAGCTACAAATAATAGCTTGTAGAATATTTGGTTTAAAAAAACCCTGGATGGAAAAAAAATTGAAGGCTTCCCATGGAACACGAACTCAAATCTTCTGTAAACATGAAAGACTTTGATCACAGATCTGCTTTAACAGGTCTGGCCTAGGGCTAAAAAGCAATATTAACGAATTAATTGTTAATAGAAAACTGATGCAAAATTTTCAGTAAAGTATTTTCTTATATGCTACATGAACGATAACGTTAATTTATGCTTGTGTATCTAAATAGTCCTTGACTAATTCTCGGTAGATATTAAAGTTTATCTAAATAAACAGCGCTAAGTTAGTAAAACCAGAATCATGTTTTCTTTTCTGCTTTTACAAATGTGGTACAATGCCGATGTAGATTAGTCTTGTATAAAGAAGCTGATAAGCTTCTGCATGCGTATCTTATCTACTCTTTAGGTTGCCTCACAGAAACAGGCAATGTGCACGAGAATTTGCAGAGATACTTCCTACTAAGATTATGCGTCGTCGATAACCTTCAAAACCCAAAACGTGTTGAAAATTATTCACCGGAACCAACTTCTATGAATAGTATTTTACAAACTCGAATGACTGCTAAAGTCACATGATCATGAATGAAGTTAACTATTTGTTCGTGTGGGAGACGGTAATGTCCAGAAATCACTATTAACTAATCCTTTCTGCCTAAAGCACAAGGCTTGAAATTATGGGGGAGAGGGTAATTTGATTACATCGACGCTTCCCCACAGTTCTCGACTGGTGCTTATTTTTACAACCCTGAAAAGATGAAAGGCAAAGTCGACCTCAGCGGAATTTGAACTCAGAACGTAACGACGGACAAAATGCCGCTAAGCATTTAGCCCTGTGAGCTAACGATTTGCCAGATCGATTTCATCTAAAGTTTATCATATATTTTACTTCTTTTAATCATTGGATGGCGGCCACGCTGGAGCATCATTTAGACGAGTTTAGTCGGAGAAATCGACCCTAGAACTTATTTTTTCAAGTCTAGTACTTATTTTATGGGGACGAAAACAAATCATTACCGTTTGTGAAGTGATGATGACGGACAAACACGCACGCGCGCACACACAGTCACACATACGATGGGCTTCTTTCAGTTTCCATCTGCCAGATCCACCCAGAAGGCTTTGGTCGGCTCGGATCTTTAGTAGGAGACACTTGCCCAATGTGCCAAGCAATGGGACTGAACCAGGAACCATGTGGTTGGGAGGCTAGCTTCTTACCAGACAACCACGCCCGTTTATATTCTGTTACTGCTTCGCTGTCCTATCCACATAGAAGACTGAGGTGACACTTTCCACTGTCAAGCACTTTTCTAAGTATTTTAGCATTTCGAAGGAGTGTTGTTTTCTGTAAGTTCCTCACCACGATGTTGCCGCTGAGTTTTTAAAAATAGCTTTCAATTTACACAGTACCAAGCGCCCCCACAGCAACTGGGACCACTTCAACCATTTCCATTGCCCACGAATGTTTTACCTCCCATGCTAGTTATTCTTTTATTTGTTTCAGTCATTTGACTGCGGCCATGCTGGAGCACCACTTTTTAGTCGAGCAAATCGACCCCAAAGCTTATTCTTTGTAAGCCTAGTACTTATTCTATCGGTCTCTTGCCAAACCGCTAAGTTACGGAAACGTAAACACACCAGCATCGGTTGTCCAGCGATGTTGGGGGAACAAACACAGACACACAAACGTATACATATGGGATGACAGACACTCTCCTCATAGTCCACGTTCTTGCAATTTCGTCTTTTCGTAGTCTGTACTTTTCAATCTTTTCTAGTTCTTTATCACTTATGCATGCATCTCCAAGTATTGCAATATCTATGACCTTGGTTTCCTTTTTTCCTTTTATCTAGCACACAAATATCTGAACTCTGAGCCTCGATTAGGGAGTCAGATTGGATTGTAAAATATTTTGTTCCTTGTTCTCGATGGCTCCTTCTGGTTCATGTTGTACTATTTCCGAACTCTCTTCAGGCCGTATGTTTCACATAGCCTCCAGTGGACGAACTTAGCCGCGTTATCGTGCCTTCTTTTGTAGTGCTTTTGGGGCAGCTTGCTACACTCACTCACAATATGTAAGATTGTTTCGTTTCTGATGTCACACATCCTACAAAGGGGTGATTCGCTATTCTTATCTATTTGGAACTTGGTGTTCTCAGAGTGTATTCCTGGGAGCTGCATATCAATGCCTCAGTGCATTCTTTCAGATAATTTTTTCCTAGCCATCTCCAAGTGTTGATCTCGTCTTTTCCTTCGATTTCTCTGAGGTATTACCCATGCAGTAGTTTCATTTTCCAGTTGTTTACTCTTTCTTCTTCATCATGTTTTTTTAATGTTTGTGGGTGCATCGCGTTTTCGGTAGGTATTATATTGTTAATTCTAACAGCGGCATGCAAGGATTCACTCTCCTGTTTGATGTACCATCCCAGAATGTTCTCGTCGAGCAAAAGGGCAAAATCTCGCTCGATCTCGTTTTACAGTTGACAACACAGATCTTGCATTCTATGAGACGTCTTCCACCCCTGTTCTTCAGTATCGCTTTTGGAGTGTATTTTCTTGTTAATTGTCATCACTTTTCTAATTTTCCTGCCCATTTCCTCAAGTTCGTTCTTTGTCCACCTAACAACACCTGCGCCGTATCGCATTAAGGAATCAGCCCATGTGTTAATTGTCCTGATTTTGTTTTTCCATTAAGTCTACTTCCCATAATTAACTTGGTTCTCCTGAGATATTCTTGCCTAAAGCTTTCCTTCATTTCACTTTCCTTGATTTTATCGTATTCTAAAATCCCCGGATATTTATATCCATTAGTCGCAGTATCCTTAATTTTCTCGCCGTTGGGCAGCTCTACACCACCAGACGATACTACTTTGCCTCTTTGTATTATAAGCATACTACACTTTTTAATCCCAAATTCCATTCCGATATCCTTACTGAATATCTGCACTGTTGAAACTAGGCCATTTATTTCACGTTCGGTCTTTTCAAAGATTTTTCAGTCATCCATATATAACAGATGATTTAATTTTCCTCAATTTTTTAAGGGGTACGCCGATGTCACTTTGCGTAGTATCTGTGTAAGGGGTATCATACAAATCACAAACAGCAATGGTGATAGGTTGTCTCCTTGAAATATGCCTCTCTATTAGTTCTCTTTATCACAGGTTTTGTTGAAGCTCCTGGAGTCTTGCATGTATCGCGGGCTTGCTACCTGCAGCCTACGGTACCATGCTGTCCGTTCTTTTCAGCTATCTAATACTTTCCTGATTATTCTGGCCGTGCCAAGGTGACAAACCTTTTGTAACAGTTCTACTGGGCTCTCTATTCCTATTTCCTTTGTATTCCCCTTGATGCTTTCTGATACTGTTCCCAAGGAACCAACAATAATTGGCACTACTTTCACCTTCATTTTCCATTGCTGGGCTATTTCGTACTTAAGAGGGTTGTATTTATCTATCTGTTCGCCTTCTTTCTTGATTATTCGTGGGTGAAAGGGGCATGTAACATCAACTATATAACATATGTAGTGCACCTTGTCCACCACCGCTAGGTCCGGTCTGTTATGCTCTAGCACCTGATCTGTTTGGATTGGGAAATCCCAAAGGTCTCTTTTTTTAGCGTTCCTTTCACCAGTCATTTTTTTAACCAGCAACTTCTGTTGTGGCTACATGGAATTGAATGTGTAGTCCCTTCTTACGTAATTCTTCTTCATATCCTTTTTGTACTTCTTCCTTTGTTTTCCCTTTTTTTCTCTGCTTTCAATACTCCATCATTCCTAAATCTCACTAGCTAGGTTTCCTTACTTTGGGCCAGGTATCTCATTAAACTCTCGAGTTTGATAGCATTCAGTCTTCCATACTTATCAGTCTCCTTCCTCCATTTGCTCTCTTCTTGCAGTTCCAAGCAATGCTGATTTTTGTATGTGTTCTACCTTCAGACTTGCACCGATCTTTTTCAGCCATGCTGGTAGTTGAGTGCTGATACTTCCAAGTGCACCAATTACTATTGGTATCATGTCTACTCTCTTCATTGACCACAACCTTTATATTTCCCACTTTAAACCGTCGTAGTTGTTTAATTATTCTTCTTCTTTCACGTTGATTCTGTTGTTACCGGGGCAGGTTATGTCGATAATCATACATGTTGTTTCTTTTTTATTCACCACAACAATATCCGGTTTTCTATGTCTGGTTAGGTGATCGCACTAGATCATTACATCCCACAAAATTTTGCAGTTCTCATTTTCGGTGACTCTTTCTGGGATTTGTTCATATCACGTCTTTGCTCTTTGTAGGCCGTGATTTCCACAGAACTCCCAATAGATCATTCTTACCACATTGTCAAGGCGTCGTTTGCAATCGTGTTGTGCCAATTTTGGGCATTCGCTAACGATGTGCCATACCATTTCACCCCTCTCACCACACATTCTGCATTGGTCACTATCGGTAGAATTGTCAATTCTGCACTTCATATAATTGATCCTTAACACTTGTTCCTGAGCTGCGCATATGAGTGCTTCTGTCTCTATCTCCAGATCACTCCTCCTCATCCATAGCCACCGGTCCTCTGTATCTGTCTTGGCATTCACATCTCTTGCAAACTGACCGTACATTTTTTTCCTTCCATGCTTTTTCTTTGTTTTTTTTTGTTTTGTTCATTTCTTGTTTAAATTTTTCTTTAGTTACACAATTTTCAGTTTTAATGATGCTGGCCTTCGTGTGTTTCAACAGTGGCTCCACGACATTTTTTATATGCCATCCTAGGCTGTTTTCCTCTGCTTCGATACAGTCCTGGCAACTGATCAAACCTCTCCCACCCTTTCTTCTGGACAAGTACAGCATATCGGTGTCACTCTTAGAGTAGAAGGCTCCGTGTACTGTCAACATTTTTCTGGTCTTGGTATCCATCTTCTTCATTTCTCTCTTTTGTCATTTTATAATTCCCGCTCCATAATAATAATAATAATAATAATAATAATAATAATAATAATAATAATAATAATAATGATAATAATAATAATAATAATAATAATAATAATATATTATTATTATTATTATTATTATTATTATTATTATTATTATTATTATTATTATTATTATTATTATTATATGTTTGGCTTTTACTTTGTATTTGTACAAGTTGACTCCAAGTCTCATCCAGGGACCTCAAGATGCAACAAATTAGTAGTTCAAGTTGGCGTTATGACTAGGGGGACTTATTTTTGGTTTTACACAGAGTATAGTTCTAGAGGATGTCTGTCAAAACATAAGTAAATTAGAAATATGTTTTAAAAGTAATTTGATTATACGGTGATAGTCTGATGTTAAGAAGACAGTAAAATGTGCCTGCTATTATGTACATTTAAAAGTATTTTGACACTGTTTACAGATTAAAATGTTTGGGGGATTACAAAAAAAAATATTTTACATAGGATATGAGCAGTCACCAAGAGCACTATTTTTTGAATTTCATCCATTTTGGGATTTCCTCGTATCTGAGATAATTAGCAATCAACCCCTTTTGCTATCATTCCTAGGGCTCCTATGACAACAGGTATTGGTTTAGCCTTGAGGTTCCACATTTTGCCAATTTCTGTTTCAAGATCTTTATACTCGCTCAGTTTTTGGTAGGTCTTTATAAATACATTTATGTCGATTGGGACAGTCATATCGATGAGGAGGCATGATTTTTGTCTGAAATCCTTCAATATAATGTCTGGCCTATTTGCATCTATCTTTCTGTCAGTTTGAACAGTAAAGTTCCAAAGGAGTGAGATGTGATCATTTTCAAGAACTGACGGTGGTTTATTATTATTATTATTATTATTATTTTATGTTTGACTTTTGTTTTGCATTTGTACAAGTTGGATCCAAGTCTCACCCAGAGACCTCAAGAGACAACAAGTTAGAAGTTCATGTAGGTGTTATGCCTAGGGTACCATATATTTGGATTTGTACAGTTTTGTTCAAGTGAATGTTTAAGAAACCATAAGAAAATTATGTTTGCTTTAAAATTTGAGATCACATAGACAGTATTTTACGTGGGATATGGACAGTTCCCATGAGCACTATCTTTTGAACTTCAGCCATTTTGGGGTTTCCTGGTATCTGAGCTAGGTAGTAATCAGCCCGTTTCGCTGTCATTCCCAGGGCACCTATGACAATAGGTATTGTTTTCGTCTTCAGATTCCACATTTTGCTAATTTCTATTTCAAGATCTTTATATTTGCTCAGTTTTTGGTAGGTCTTGACAGATACGTTTATATCGATTGGGACAGTCATATCAATGAGGAGGCATGATTTTTGTCTGAAGTCTTTCAGTATGATGTCTGGCCTATTTGCGTCTATCTTTCTGTCAGTTTGAATGGTGAAGTTCCAGAGGAGTGAAATGTGATCATTTTCAAGTACTGGGGGTGGTTTGTGTTCCCACCAGTTTTTATCATGGGGCAAGTCCAGGTTTTTGCATATTACCCAGTGAATATATTGTGCAGCTCTATCATGCCTGTTGAGATACTCTGTAGGCGCAAGCAGACTGCACATGGAGACAACATGATCGATGGTCTCATTTTGTTGTTGGCATATACGACATAATGGGGAGCTGCCGTTCTTTAAATTATTATTATTATTATTATTATTATTATTATTATTATTATTATTATTATTATTATTATTATTATTATTATTATCTTCTTTTTTAAAAAAAAGCAACCAATAAATGTACTGTAATGCACTTACATTTTCCTTTTCCATGTCATTTGTAGAAGAATGGAATCTTTGATTGATAAAGTGGACGCAAGCAAATGGGAGGAGGTAGACGCCAGCAAAGTTGACGGTAATTCTTGTTATGTTTGTTTTCAATACACAATTTAGAAGAATATAGGACTTTGATTGATAACTAATGCATCATTTTAGAGAAAAATACCAACCAGTGATTAAGCAAAGTTATGTATATATATAAAAATGAGAATGTGTGTCTGTCTGTCTGTGTGTCTGTCTGTCTGTGTGTCTGTCTGTCTGTCTGTCTGTCTGTGTGAATCCCTAAAACTCGAGAGCTACACAACCAATTTCATTCAAATTTTACAGATGCCTTACTTAGGGTTCCAGTTGTGTTTTAGTCAAAAAACATTTTAACTTCTTGCAGAGTTCGAGCCCACAGCAACATAATATCTCCTCCACTATTTAAGTATTACGTGTCAAAAGTGAAACAAAAACACTCATGTCAAATACTTTCACTTTAAAAATGAAACTATTCTACTAACTGAAACAATCACATTTCGATACTGTAATGACAGATACTTTCAGAGAAAGAGAGAAAAAGAGAAAGAGAGATGTATATGTATACATATAGATGTATATGTACACGTTATTCCACTAACTGAAACAATCACATTTCGATACTGTAATGACAGATACTTTCAGAGAGAGAGAGAAAGAGAGAGAAAGAGATGTATATGTACACGTATATGCATATATATATATATATATAGATATAGATCTATATGCATACATGTATATGTATACACATGTGTAGATGTATATATATATATATATATATATATATATATATATATATATATATATATATATATATATATATATATATATATATATATATAGATGTACATGTAATATGTACACATATATACATATATATACATGCATACAGATATCTATACATATATACACCCATCACACACATACACATGCACACAAACACACATTAGTCATTTGTTTTCTTATCCAAAACTACGTCAAAAGTACTGAATGGATCTTTATGAAATTTGGAAATTATATTCTTTGCATAACGGCCATAACTCCCATGAAAATTCATATATTTTTGATGTTGATGAAATTTTAGCCCTAACATAACAGATGAGCATTATTTGTAATTCAACGGTACAACAGTGTAAGACTACCCTTTCAGATATACTTTCATTGTGATTTCTGCAATGTGGTGCATAAATTGTCAAGTAAATGAGACGCATCTTTGCCTCCACTGATTCACTTGCAAAGTGTTGAGTAAAATTATTTCGTTGCAGACCTCCTTTGGGTCTTTTTATTGTCACTACGACACACATAGTCCCCAGTTGGTAACATTGATTTCAAGGCCCTCCTAGATGAGAGACTGGCATTCCACTTAATGTCTATGTTCCATGCTGGCATGGATTGAAGAGTTATTAATGTAGAAATATGGTATCATAGCTACTAACAGTTGAGGGTTGCGTAGTCTAGACGGCGTTTTTAGATTTCATTATTCTCTTTAACCCGGGCAAAGCCGGGTATTTCTGCTAGT
The DNA here is from genome assembly GCF_046866305.1 of Octopus bimaculoides. Lineage (NCBI taxonomy): Eukaryota > Metazoa > Mollusca > Cephalopoda > Octopoda > Octopodidae > Octopus > Octopus bimaculoides. The sequence continues at coordinate 110,585,602 of NC_142932.1, read as the reverse complement.
CTTTTATAAAAAAATTAACGTATTTGATGGGCATATTCGACGCACTCCAGTTTCAGCAGCGCATATTCAGGAAAAAAGTTTTTAGTAAATTAAAAGCATGCAAAATATTTAAAGCTATCAAGTAGTACATCACAAAACATTACAAAAGTACCTTAACCATAGCTGAAAACATTACCGTATAAAACGTGAGGCTAAGTGGAAGAAACCGTCTTGGTTAGTATTACCCTGTAGTAGTGAACAACAGGGGTAAAATTAGCTTTTGAGAAGCCCAGTTTCGCATACAAGACTTGAGATGATTTTTTGGAAAAAAAAAAAGACACGTCTTATATGCCAGAAAATACGATAACTTTAATTGTGGTAAGGTCAGTAGATATAGAGGTCGAAAAAAACAGTCAAAATTGATGTCAGGAGATACAGAGTGTTTTCGCCGTTGACGCGTAAATAAGAGAGCCTGATTGCGTCTTACTGGTAGCTATAAAAATCTAACTTCTCTACTTGTTTGAAGTTACAGTAAGTTAAGACTAGTTGTTTATTTCTTTCATCGTAAGCACGCTGGTACACCTGGAGTAGAACAACAATAACTGAGGTACATTGTTTTGTTAGCCGCATGGCGAACCAGAAGCAATTTCTGTAAATAAAGGATGTAATATACCCGGGGAAGAATAGGATTTGAAGTGAAATGATATGGATGATTGAAAGAATTGAAATTATTACCAAAACTACACGGAGTGCTAAACGTTATAAATATTATACCAAAGTATCCCGAGGTGGGTACGTTGACATTATATTTAGAGATGAGTGACGATGACCAGTTAGATATAGGGAAAATAGAAACCAGATTAAAAGAAGCTTCACCACGTTAAGAAGGGTTAATTGGATCGGGTACCGGGCACCGGGTAACTGCTGGGTGTGAAATGCTTATATGATAAGGTTGTTTGGTTTGAGTGGATTTAGCTACGGAAGGTTGGAAAGATTGGCTAAACTGAAATTCGTGATTGGCTTCCTTGATCAACTTCCCTGACATTGAAACCTGGGAGACTTAGCAATCTCTTTGACTTGAAATCTACCTTTCAAATCTACAGCTTTGTGTAGCTGAGATGTCTGCTGACAATATTATAAAGATACGACGTTCTGTTACACTAAAATTCAATTTAGACTGAACTCCATACCAAAGATCATTAATAAAGACTGTCTTCATTGCAATATGGAAGGAATGAACATAATGAAAGGGACCATAATTCCTACATATATAATATTTGGATGAAGGAAATAGTGGTGATAACGACAACTGTCAAAGGTCATCAGAAAAGTTTCGGGTTTGACTGCAAAACTATCGGAATCGATGGCAGGAGGAACAGTATTAGGCGATTAGGACAGGGAGTGTGATTGATGTTACAATGATGCTGAATAACACATTCTTGGGAGGAAGCCGATGGATGAGGTGCTATAGTACTGCGTTTCGTTCAGAATCACTGAAAGAGATGCTCGAGAAGTAGAATATCAAATGTTTCTTTCGAGTTGCGTACGAGTACGGCTTCATAGAGAGACGCTATTGAACAATGAAGAACATGGCAGAAAGGAACCATATCTCTCTGGTTGATGCAGTATCTTAGTATAGCAAGTCACCAAGGTCAACGGAGGAGGAGGAGGAGGAGTAGTTTCAGAAAGCAATGTTCGTGTATGAATGGATACATCTGAGTGTAGAATTGATAGACAAAGGCCCGCATCTGTTTTGATTGGAGATAAGGTTTAGCAATAACTAAAATATTTACATCACTTTTTTTTTCACAACTTCAAACTTATGTAGTTACAAAAATATTGTCATTGTTTAGGTCTTCTGAATGCACAATAATGTTATTTTATTATTCCTTGTAGGTTTGGTCGACTACCATATCATGCGAAAATTTAAAAACCTTGATGACTATACAATAGAATTCCTCATTCAAGCCAATGACGATTCAGATACAGTGAAGACAACCTGCACACATGTTCTGAAGGGCAAAAACCCTATGCAGGGTATCGGTTCGTGCGAAATTAAAGTTGTTAATGATTCAATCGTCGCTATCAACCTTAACGGAGATTGTATTGTGCTAAAATAATAAAATCACAATCCAGCTAACAAGAACGCTATTCGCTGCTTTTGTAGAGGATGCATTATTTTCTACTTATTTATAATGCTATTTCTTCCATGTTCATTTAAAAACTTTTGAAATAATCCATTATCCTTTAACTTCTATATTATTTTGAAATTAAACCAACTTTAAGAGATCAAAACCTGTTTTTGCTTCACTAACTACCACTAACAAGCAGGATAAACAACCATAATGTAACATGAAAAATTCCACTAACATGAACTTTCGGATATTTTGGTTTATTGCACATAGTGACAATCAACAAAATTAATAAAACATTTTAAAAATGACACTAGTTGTTTAACTGATCTGTAATTTATTATTGGTGTATAAATAGAAAAGAACTGAAGCAGAAGCCGACTTGATTTTTCCAACAGTACGTATTTTGTACATCATACAGTCATCAGCCACGCTATAATAGTGTTTGTGTTTTTTAAACAAGCTTTCATTGTTAGTTGAAGTATATATTCCCTTCAGCTTTATTTAAAGTATTAACTGGAAAGCTTTATAAACTTGAAAACATTTTAAGTAGCGAACGATAATGTTGGTTACAGATAAGAGTATAGCTTTCTGATGGCAACATAGAATATGTGTACACTGCAACATTTCGAAATTAAAACTGGTGATAATAATACATTAGGGTAACTAATAAAGAAAAGGACGATAGAAGTGTCAGTGAGGGAAATTTCTTCTAAAAGCACAAGAATCCAGTTTAGCTATATCATGGATATTAAACAATTCAAGACAAGCAAAATAACGAGGAACGAAAATCCGAAACTAAGTATTTCAACCAGTAATTTATATTCACAAAAATAAAAGGTTGTTCCAAACTAAATTAAGTCGAATTTAGATTGACCGAGAGAAACTGTACATAATATAGTGGTCATTTTAAAATATCTTACAATAAATACAACAAAAAGAATTTATAAGACGCTGATTAAAAAAAAGTGAGAAAAAATCGTGTACAAAGTTTACCAAATGAATAATGATTTACACAAACAGAAAAAATAGTTTTGTCATAATAAGATCAAGTTTGGCGAAAAATACAAACCTCACTTCTCTCAACTAAAAATAGCAGTCAATAAATATCTGAACTCTAATTACAATGACAAGAATATTAAAGTAAATGAATGACCAGCAAAAATATACTTGCTAGAAACAAGAATCAATAACATTTATGTTTAGCTAAAATAAAGAAGATAATAATCTTTGAAAAATCACAGAAAAATTTCCTGCTAACCAACTCATAGCTTGTTTTCTTATTGTTAGAACGAACCTTTGGCATGTAATCTGCTGGTGAACGTCTTGTTTGGAAATTAATCACGAAAGAAAATTCTCAATAAATATATGAAGAACGAATCGGTATTGTCATCTTTAAGAATTATAGTGTAATGTTTGTCGTTTTGTTTCTAAAGTGTGAGTTAGAAATTTTTGCTTGAAACAACAACCCAAATTGTTCTGTCACTTATGACAGAATTTAATGAAAGGAAGAATTAAAGAAAACAAAGTAAGCTGAAGGAACATTTTTATAAGGATACACAGGGGATTGTTTGGTTAAGGATACTTTTCTGTCAGTGATCTCTCGCTTCTTTTGGTAGCGACATATATGACTGCGTTCGCGTCATGTTCACGCTTATCAGCAACAACATTGTGCCGCATAGAGAGGTAGTACCGTGACGACATTTTAGGACAGCTGCTAATCACATGCGTGATGTCTTCCAGGGAAACATGACATAGCCTACACATGCGGTTGCACCTTGGGATTACAAGAGCGTCATTGTTCCTCTTGTTCACCAGGCAATCTCCTGTTCCTGGATTGCAAGCGCATAGTCCTCAAAGTGTGATGTGATGTAGCAGTCATGTGTCCAAGAGAAGTTGCGCTTCGTGTCAATTTTACTCTCTTCTTTAAGATGTATGTATGTAAGTATATATGTATGTATATATGTATACGTGCACACTTAAACACACAATGGTAGCAAACAATTAGAATTAGTGCTAAATATTGCATTTAGCGGATGAGTATTCTTTATACCAATGGCTTCATGCTGAAAACATTCACAATTTTTCAAGTGTTTCACTATAAGATGTTGGTAATCACGTCCAATACCTTGTGCCGAGTCTACATCCTTGACTTTGATAGCATCCCACTCCTTTAATACGTGCCCTTTTGCATTCGCATCGCACCTCTGTCTCTTGTCTTTCGCATCACACAATTTTGCAATAGGCCCATGGGTCCGTAAGTTTAAGAAGAAGAAAAATCGTTGAGATCTATATGAATTTACTTCTGAGTTTCAAAAAGCTACACAGAGACGAAAACGCAATGGCGCAACGAAAAATCTAACACCCCATAAAATAACTAAAAATTTAATGATACGAGAAAAAGATCCCCTAATATTTAAATGGTTCCTGGGCCACTATCTCCAGCGAATTCCAGATAAACCACCTGCCCCCAGATATCTCTGCAAACAATAACGCTCTACTCGAATGGGCTACGGTGCCCATAAAATAGCTAGTATGAAGCAGTTTTAAATGTCTTTTCCAGATGGTGCTATTAAGTTAGACATGGCCTGGACCAATGCTGGCTGAAACTTATATAAGTTCCAAGTCTTGCACTTAATATCTTCACGCTGCTTTGATCCCCTAGGAAAACAGTTACAGCGGCTGTACACGGACAGAATGTTTTCTATGCTTCTCCCTTTGTATGCCAAGAGCATAGCTATCTGAAAATATATTTATCTCATTACTTATCTAATTTAAAACAAGTTCGCCAAAGTTAATGTCATTCTCGTTTAAATACACTGCCTATAGTGTTAGAGTATGAAAAGGTGGGTGTTATAAGATTCCCAAAAGAATCTCAAAATATCTTTCTTCTAAAACTGTCAGGAATTCTTTCAGAGCTGTCAAGGAAAGTTTCAAAATGACTAAACTTAGTTTTTTTTTTTTCAATTTACGCTCATCCACTCTTTCTCTCTCTCTCCTACTATATATGCATGTGTGTGTGTATTACTGGTGAAGGCAGGCTTATAGGGTTACCCTGGGTTTCTTGCCATAAAGAGTATCTTTATGGAGTATCATCCGACCCTAAGACTTGTTGGCTTATGACCTCTTTAAAGTATGGAGGGGGAAACAAACCGGAAATAAACAATGGGGATTATCTCCCTCTTCTGCTGGTCATTGGCCACCGGCTATGTCGTCCTCCTTCAGCTACACCACCATATATATATTATATTTATATATATTATATACACACACACACACACACACACATATATATACGTACACACACATATACATACATACACACACATGCATACATGCATACATACATACACAGACACACACACATACACACACACACATATATATATACATACATACATACATACATGCATACATACATACATACATACATACATGCATACATACATACATGCATACATACATACATACATATGTAACGACCGTGTGATGAGATGAGGAGAATGACTGCCACAATAAGAAAGAATTGAATGGAACAGACATGTGCCAGATTGGTAAGAGAAACAACCGTATAAGAATATTTAAGGGAACTTTTATTAACATGTGTGTCTGTGTGTCCGTCATGAATACAGAAATAAATTGACAGGCCATCGTGAGAAGAAAGTTCATAGACAAAATGGTGATAATATACCAGTTTGTAGTTGGTCGTAATACTGTATCAAGAAGGGATGGCTGTGCTGCTGGACTGGTTACAGGTACGCGTTGTAGGTGAAGTCATGGCTTTGATGCTGGGCTTGGTCACTTGGTACAGGAGTTTATGCAGGTCGTATGTTCGCTGTTGATTCGTAGCGAGATGATTCACTTAACAGTGAGCGATTGGAAATGTTGACGTTAGGACGCGATGGTAGCGACGGAGATGGAGGTTGCCGAATGCTGTTTGACGAAGTTAGTAAGTTAGTAACGTCTGCTGCAATGGTAGCGTGCTGTCTGGCGTCGTCGCTGGAACTGGCTGTGTCTATGTGGTCAGTGGCTTGACCATAAAAGGTCAGTAACCAAAGACGTATTGGGGAAAAACTGGGTTTTTATAGGGACTAGGAGCCTCGAAACAAGGTTCGAAAAAATGTTGTTCACAGGATACTATCCGGAGCCTCTGACTGGCTATCTGCGGTTAGTTGGAACAACAGAGTAGGAGACAAATTGCGCCAATACCAACCAATCAGAGTAGTGGACACAAAGGGATACAAACAGCGGCCGAAGGCCTATTGTTCCCTGCTACGTTCGAATGCACGTATATTTAGAGTCTATACTACACACATATATATATACATACACACACATGCACACACATATACCTTCATACATACATACATACATACATACATACATACATACATGCATGCATGCATACATACATACATACATACATACATACATACATACATACATGATGGCCGTCCACTCGTGACCGAGGAAAACCATTGCCGACTTTCAGGAACATTGTGCGCTCTAGGACTAACTTATATTTTTCATTTGCGGCTCCGTTTGTGGCTGATGAGCCCTGCTCTTGACAAGCATACACGACTGCAAACATTGCAGACCAAGCTTTCCCCCATTCACTATACGAGCCGTGCGCTTTCACGCAGCTCGCTTAAGTTCTTCATGCTAGATACGTGCTCTCTCAAAAGTGTCGATCCCCTCCTTAACCTGCTTCCTCCATCCGTGGCGATGACAGGCATTGTTCTCCCAGTCAGTGTCCTGCATATCACAGGTCTTTAATGAAGACTTGACACAGTCCTTAAATCGCAGCCTTGGTTTCTGCCGGAGTCTCCTTCCATTCACAAGTTCTCCATATAGCATCTGCTTAGGAATCCTGTTATCCTTCATTCTAATAAGGTGTCAAGTCCATCGTAACCGGTGCTTGTGCATACATACATACATACATACATACACACGTATGTATATAATGTATATACATGTATTGAATTAGTGGCGGGGCGTGCAATACATTTGCCCCAATATCGGCATAATGCCATACAAAGCATTGAAATCTCCAAATACAACATAAATGGAGACAAAATATAACAACATAGAGAGAGTACTTAAAAACTGGGGTTGATAGCATGTATGTTTGCGTGTGTATGTATATATGTAAATATGTGTGTGTGCGTGTGTGATTCTCTATGCCGATTGCTTGCTCTTGAACTTCTTAGGTCTTGGAGAAGAGAAACGTATTTTCATAATCCGTTTCTGGATCACAAAGATATAGACATGTTTCATCCCATGTCATCAGATGGGGTAAAAAAAAAACCTTAGCATTCTTCCAGCAAATCAGAGCAATCTCCATACTTCTCTCCTTCAAATTGGTTGTCAACTGCTGAGATTTAAATAAAAATTCAATGGGTCTAAACGAGAATATTTAGTCAGTTCAGGTGAACCAGTTGTTTTAGCAACATTGACTTGTTGAATTCCTCACATGGTAGAGCAGATAAGAAGCAGTTGTCAGTATTCTTTAGGGTATGAAGTTTCGGCGACTTCAGTTCTTGAATTGCATGCATCACGTCATAGAGCATAGAGTATGTTGGCGTCTGTAAGTCTGCATTCTGTAGAGTGTGGATCTACCACGAGGGGAATCCAATAAAAGAATCGATGTTGTTAAAACAGTCAAAACAACCATTTGATCTGTACTGACCAATGGACTAAATACTCTCACCTATACCCATTTTAAGTTTCTTTTAAATTCTCTCCACTCTGACTCCGAACATCTAATGATATGCACGTTTTCTACACCCATGAAGCTGAGTCAAATTTATTAAACACACATCACACACAGGCACGCATATACTCATATATTATATATATATATATATATATATATATATATATATATATATATATATATATATATATATATATATATATATATATATATATATATATATATATATATATATACAGAGTGTCTCAAAAAACGTATACACATTTTAAATAATTGTAAAGTAGGTGTTTATTAAAATACATTTCATTTTCAAAATTTAATAGAATCTACAGACATTATTTAATTGTTTTGTCAACGCCTGTTTCAAACTGGCGTCGGTTCTGGTCTAGGCACTGCCGAAAACGCGAAGCAATGAAATCGCAAACATTACAAAACAATTCGTTTGGTATTTGTGTGCATTCTCGTTCAGCGGCTGTTCTCAAATCAGCGACTGTTGCAGGTTTCATAGCGTAGACTTTGTCGTTTAGGTATCCCCATATCCCCATAAAAAAATCCAGTGGTGTGAAGTCTGGCGAACGCAGAGGGTATTCAACGAAACTCCTTCGTCCAATCCACCTGTTTGGCAAGGCCTCATCAAGGAAGGATCTAACATCGCGATGGTAGTGTGGGGGTGCTCCATCTTGCTGAAAATAAAACTCCTCGTCTTCAAAGATTTCTCTAATACTTCGCATGACAGACTGTTGCAGCAAGTTCAAGTAAACGAGACCTGTCACAGTAGCGTCAAAAAAGAATGGTCCAGTTAATCCTCTTGATGATAAGTCACACCACACTGTAACTCCTGGTAAATTAGCATGGTGTTCCACCATAACATGCGGATTCTCAGGTCCCCAGTAGGTGCAAATGTGGCGGTTAATTGAACCATTTAATTTGAATGTGGCTTCATCACTCCACACAGTCTTTGTTGGAAAGTGTGGATCTTCTAAACATCGTGCCAAGTACCACTCGAAATACTGCACTCTTCGGTCTGGATCATCGTCATTAATAGCATGGACTAATCTTGGAACGTAACTTTTCCATTGACAACGCTTGAAAATGCGTTGGACAGACGATTTTGAAATCCTTACCTCACGACTCGCTTGCCGCACAGATTTTCTTGAACTTTGATGATACATTTCCAGCACTCCTTCTTGCTTTGTTGGGGTTGTCGATGTTCGTGGTCCTCCAGAACTCTTCTCGTGGATATTCTGAACAGTTCCATCGGTTTCAAACTCATCTGTAATTCAAGCGATGGCAAGTTGCGTTGGTGATACCTAATGCCTCGCTTTCAGCTAGAAGAGAAGAGAACGAGTTTCCTAATATCACACAACGTGAGAATCAAAGGGATTGAAAGGTTTCGAATTACAAGACTATGCTATAGAAAATCAGGACCTCATTGAGGAGAAATACATACGGAATGATAGCGATTCATTTGCCGTTATGAATGATAATAGGAGAGTGGTATGAAAGTGAGTTGTTGAGTGAGGAAAATGTATGAAAATGAAAGGAGTTACCTTATATTGACCAGAGGATCAACTACACAAGTTGACAGCAGTGCGACTGATAGAGAGATTAAGAGCATGAAAGCAAGTAAGGCAACCAGTCCATCAAGAATAGTCTGTGAGATTATTAAAACATCTAAGGAGGGTAGAGCACGCGCAATTCATGTACATAGTTAATCAGGTAGCAGAGTAAGGTACCGTATCCAGTCTCTAGCATAACAGTATCATCGTCAGCTGCTACAAGGTCAAAAGGGGATATTGCAGAGAGAAAATTACAGAGCATCAAGTTGATGGGCCAGGTTATGAAAGTTACTGAAAGAGTCTCAGCACAATTGGCTGTGAAGAGAATTAGCTTAGATGAGATGCACTTCGGGTTTTCACCGGGAGACCACTGCAGAAATACTTAGCTAAGAGTATGCTACTATACCTAGCAATTGTAAACCTAGAGAAGACCTTTGACTGAATCTCACAATCATGAAGGCAACTAAGAATAGATTAATGGCTAGTGACAAGTATGTAAGCTATGTAGAAAGGTGCAGTCTGCCAAGTGAGCGCTACAAATGCATACGACAACGAATTTATTGTGCAACTCTCAACCTCGCTTCTATTTATCCCAACAGAGGATTTTAAGACAGGCTATCCATAAGAATTCCAATATGTTGTTGACCTAGTTCTTATAACTGAACATGTAGTAGTGTTAGAGAAATTCCAGAGGTGGAACAAAACTTAAAATCTTGTAATAAAATTATGGAAGTTTTAGTAAGTAGAAGAAATGGTGGAACCCTCCTATCACCAGGGAAATGGATATGATCGATATGAAAGGAAAAAAATAGGCAAAAATTCTATACAGTATATCCAGTATAACAATGGACGTGCAAGAGATGTACTGGAATCATCGGCTAACATAGAAAATAAGCTTCGTATACAGTAAGGTGTGCAGGAACCGTAAAACACTTAGAGTTCATCGGAAATAGATTCCCTCAAATACCCTTCTAATTTCCTAGGAGTAAAAAATCGGTTTTTTTGCACCGTATACATCGAGAACGGGAACGATTATTAACATATTTATTCTGAATACATTTAGGTAGCTTCAGGTGCAAAATATGCTCGTCGCTGTACTGTATGTCATAGGAGAATAACTTCTCTCTTTTACAATGACAGTGTTCGGCACATTCGGCTCACTAGTGCACAGGATTCTGGGACATCGTTTCGACGTGTGTCACATCAGCCAAAGTAGGTGTAACCGGGTACTGCTAACTAACATTGGTCCTTGAAACTACACATATTGGGAGAGTAGCTCTTCCTCTATACGAACGTACTACTCAACATTAGTTTCCATCACAAACAATGCATTTGTTTGTGATGGAAACCAGCGTTGAACCCAACTCTTGAATTCTGTTTGATAAAAAAAAAAAACAGTGTCCCAGAATTCCGTGTGCCATTGAGCCGACTGTGTTGAACATACTGTTGTCGTAAAAGAAAGAAGTCATACTTCTACGACGTACAAAACAGCGACTAACATATTTTGCATTTGAACCTGCCTAAACGTATTAAGAATAAGCAAATAATCGTTTCTAGAAGTAATTCATAATTTTTGTACATCAGCTAATCTAATAAGCAGTGAATGTGGATGCTCTATAAGTATAGTAATCATCTGGAAAATCTTATGGAACAATTACCTCTGCTAGCAACAAAGTATTTTCCCGAGTTAAGAGCAGATTGTATGATGCCTGTGTACGATGTGCGATGCTGAATGACAGTGTGACATAGGCATTGATTGCAAAGGATTTGTGAACACTTGTGAGAAATGAAGTGAGCATACACTACTGGGTGTGCAATGTTAGTGAGCATGAACAGCGTAACGCAAATGAGTAGAGAGAAAAACTTGATACACAAGGACTCAAATGTGTGCAAAGTAAAAAGACTGCGCCGTTATGGCCATGTGATACATATGGAGGGTGTCATTTGCATAAAATAGTGCAGGGTGACCAAAGTAGGTGTAACTTAGGAAGACATGGGGTGAAGTAGTGACAACTGATTTCAGAACACCGAGTTTCACAGTGGAGAGGGAAAAGATCTGAGCACGAGGATTAGCAACATGGTAGCTACTTTAAATCAAAGCAAAACGAACAATAAAAGGAGGTAGTGATAGCAGTATAATATATCTACATTTTGGTCTTTGACCAAATGTCATTGTTAAATTTTTATCTGCTGTTTCTCCACTCTTCTGAAATTCTCTCATCTCATTCTTTCCACTCAGCCTATTTTTTAGTCATTGAGGCAGTTAATCTCACCCATCCATTATAACAAACCACCAGTGTAACAAGGGATTGCAATGACCCTACCGTTTTCCTTCATCACGAAATCTAAATATAAAAGAATAAAGACGGTCAGCATCCCCGCAACTTAGATCACCCGTCACTGACACCCATCACTCGCTCTTACACGTTTTCTGTTTTTATTACTATCCATTAGTCTCTCTCTCTCTCTCTCTCTCTCTCTCTCTCTCTCTCTCTCTCTCTGCCGTCTCATCACATTCAATTATACTATCTCTACCACCATAGTTTTCTTCTCTTTCCCTCATCTAGAAAGGTGGGAATTCAGGATGCCTACTCTCCTCCAGCACTTGCCAGAAAGGAAAGCAGACATGTGCGTCTGTGCGTCTGTGCGTCTGTGTGTCTGTGTGTGTGCGTGCGTGCGTGCGCGCGCGTGTGTGCATGCGCTCTCTTTAAAAAAATATTTAGATTTCCTGCTCTGCACAATCCTTCATGAACTTATACAACAATTGGGCACAAAGATAAAGTGGCAACTTTTGCACAACATCAATTTCTTTCTTGATAACTTTTTGGAAAATAGATTTTTTTTAAATGAAATTTTAAACAAACATGTTTCTGACAAGGCAGATGATTACAATTGTATCAGAATTTGATATGAAAGTAGAAAAAAACTGGGGTGGGGGATGAATAATTCCCACATCTCAACTTTGTTTCCTCATTACGTTTTGATAAAGTGTGTGAATTATCCGCCTCCGCATTACTTCCTTTTCCCCTTTTTTTTTTTTTTTTTGCGCATCAAATTCTCACATAATCATAATCCACACCTACTGAAACATATTAGCTGAAAATTTTATTAAAACATACATTTTTCAGAAAGTTATGAAGAAACAGAGTCGGTAGGATTATACATATATAATTATACCAACGTTATATATATTATTTGAATTGACTGTGTGTGTGTGTGTGTGTGTGTGTGTGTGTGTGTGTGTGTGTGTGTGTGTGTGTGTGTGCGCGTGTGTGTGTGTACATGGGTGTATATATTATATGATTTTTATCGATAATGCAGCAAATCTATCAGAATAAAATTCTCGCTTTAAGAAGGTACCAATAAGTCACAAGGAGTTGCCTCCCTTGTTTCAAGTGCTTAAATTCTGTTCAATTAACATGCATAATAGTTAAATTTGATTACAATTTTACCCGTTGTGATTTTTTAAAACATCAAGTATAATTATAAACTCTGGTCAAGAAAGGCAGGGAAGACAACATCAAAATTTAAATTAATTAAAAATAAAATGTTGTGGGATAATGAGTCTGATTTTTGGGGGGCGTGAATTTGGGGTCTCGCGAATGTCCTTCAACTCAGAAAAAAAAAAAAAAAATGAATCCTTAAAACAGAAGAAATGTTTCTCTTTCACAAATGAAAGAACCTAAAACATTTTGATTCCTCTTCTTCAGCCACGTAAACTTGACATGAACTTCACTGAATAATTTTTCATGATAAAAACAATCTCCAGCTTCCTTAGATTCAGTTTTTCACATACAGATTACAGGTAGATAACATGCATAACATAAAATTTTAATGCACAGAAAGCAATTCTGCTGATAAGATTTGAAAATTATTTTATATATTTAAAAAAAGAGGGGAGGGGGAGGGCGTAAAATTCAAGGGAGATAATAAAAAAATATCACGAAGTCATCTGTGGTAAGGAACTTAAGCAAGAAAATAAAATTTTTAAATAATCTACAAACAGGAAAAGCAAATTAATTTTCTTGTAAAAGTTCGAATGACATATTCAAAGAACATCGCACATCTGACAACATTCACTTGAACAAAACTGTACAAATCCAAATATATGGTACTCTAGGCATAACACCTACATGAACTTCTAACTTGTTGTCTCTTGAGGTCTCTGGGTGAGACTTGGATCCAACTTGTACAAATGCAAAACAAAAGTCAAACATAAAATAATAATAATAATAATAATAATCACCATCATCATCGTTTAACGTCCGCTTTCCATGCTAGCAGGGGTTGGACGATTTGACTGAGGACTGGTGCAACCAGATGGCTACACCAGGCTCCAATCTAATTTGGCAGAGTTTCTACAGCTGGATGCCCTTCCTAACGCCAACCACTCAGAGAGTGTAGTGGGTGCTTTTATGTGTCACCCGCACGAAAACGGCCACGCTCGAAATGGTGTCTTTTATGTGCCACCCGCACAAGAGCCAGTCCAGGGGCACTGGCAACGATCTCGCTCGAAAACCCTACAGGGCCAGTCAGGCGGTACTGGCAACGGTCACGCTCAGGATGGTACATCTTATGTGCCACCCGCACAAGAGCCAGTCCAGGGGCACTGGCAACAATCTCACTTGGTTTGCCGGGTCTTCTCACGCACAGCACATTTCCAAAGGTCTCGGTCAGTAGTCATCGCCTCGGTGAGGCCCAATGTTCGAAGGTCTTGCCTCACCACCTCAGCCCAGGTCTTCCTGGGCCTACCTCTTCCACGGGTTCCCTCAACTGTTAGGGAGTAGCACTTTTTCACGCAACTATCCTCATTCATTCTCACCACATGTCCAAACCAGCGCAATCGTCTCTCTTGCACACCACTACTGACGCTTCTTATGTTCAGCTTTTCTCTCAAGATACTTACACTCTGATGGGTATGCACATTTACATTACACATCCAGCGGAGCATACTGGCTTCATTCCTTGCGAGCTTACGCATGTCCTCAGCAGTCACAGCCCATGTTTCACTGCCATGTAGCATGGCTGTTCGTACACATGCGTCATACAGTCTGCCTTTTACCCTGAGTGAGAGTCCCTTTGTCGCCAGCAGAGGTAAGAGCTCTCTAAACTTGGCCCAGGCTATTCTTATTCTAGCAGTTACACTTTCAGTGCACCCTAATAATAATTCTTTCTACTATAGGCACAAGGCTAGTAATAATAATAATAATAATAATAATAATTCTTTCTACTATAGGCACAAGGCTAGTAATAATAAGGTATAATTAGCATGCCCATATCTGAAAATAACATACCTTTTAAATAATTTTTAAATAACAGCATATAACTACAAATTTAATAACTTTGATGTAATATCTTGATTGTATCTAAGAAAATGCCTCTCTAACAGCGGTTTCCAGAGTTTTTAAGAAATTTACAATCATCATCATTTAAATAGCTATCATCCCATGCTGGCATGGGTTAGGTGAGTCTGCTAAGCTTATATACATTACAATTACACCTTCTGTTGACAGGATCCTGACATCTGACCCTCACTACTTCACGTCTTCCCCAGACTTCTGCTACAAAGACCATTCACCGATGATATATACAGCATTTATAGGCCCATTCTTATCACATCATCATTATTTTTGTAATTGCTTTTTCCATGCAAGTATGAGTTGGACGAGACATCTTGAGGCAGTATTCTAAGGCCAGGCACCCTTCCTGATGAAAATAAAAAGGTACTTCATTCCATTGGTCTCTTACAATGAACAGCTAAGTTGTGAAGCATTATTTATGCTGCAGAAAAACAAATGTAAACAGTGTTAATGCAAAGACAGGCAGACACACACAGTTGTACATATACTGACACATATATGCTTGTGAAGACCTGTTGAGGCAAGTGAAATCGAAATCGAATTAAATTCGATGACTGGCACCCATGCCAACGTCGTCTCCTTCATTGGAAATGAAACTCGGCTTGCGAAGACCTATTGGGGCAAGTGAAAGCGAAACCGTCAATGGCACCTGTGCCCAGCATCGCCTTCCTGGCACTTGTGCCAGATGACATGTGTAAAGACATTGGAGCGAGATCGTTGCCAGTGCCGCCGAACTGGCTCCTGTGCAGGTGGCACGTAAAATACACCATTTTGAGCGTGGCCGTTGCCAGTACCGCCTGACTGGCCTTCGTGCCGGTGGCACGTAAAAGCACCTACTACACTCTTGGAGTGGTTGGCGTTAGGAAGGGCATCCAGCTGTAGAAACTCTGCCAAATCAGATTGGAGCCTGGTGTAGCCATCTGGTTTCACCAGTCCTCAGTCAAATTGTCCAACCCATGCTAGCATGGAAAGCGGACGTTAAACGACGACGATGATGATGATGATATATGCATATGCATATACTTACAAGCACATGCACAAATATATACATACAAGTATATAATGAACTTTAGTACTGTTTCCATCTACAGGATTTCACTCAAATGTGAAGCTGAGCCAATAGAAGACCCTTGCCTAAAACAAATACAGACATAAATTCTATTGATTCCATTCCATCACAAAGTGGATTCAAAGTATGCACAGGAATGGTACAAAGATTGCAAGATGTGAAAAATTTGCAGACCAAATGCAAACATTTGAGTTGTAACAAATAAGCATAAACATTAAAATTAATTAACTCTTTGTGTAAGGAAGGCAGGGACATTAATTTGCTATAACTTTGATAATCATTTCTTTAATATAAATTAAATGTATAAAATTCTTAAAATAGGATCTGATTACAAACTACCAACATTCAATCTCATGTTGGGTCTCTCTCTCTCTCTCCATGTATATGTGTGTGTGTGTGTGTGTGTGTGTGTATACATACATACACACACACGCACACATATATATGTTGTCAAGTCACTGTGTCTAATCGAAAGATTAGAATTTCTTCCCTTTCAGGATGAAGTTATTGGAATATTTTCCCATTATGCACCGTTTTGGGTATTTATACCCCAAACCTCAAATATCTCAATAACTACTGGTGTAACTTATGCGAAACTTGTTTTATTCCATTCGTATTAACATTTCAGGGGCAACTTAATTCATAGTTTCATTCAAAATACAAAAGTAAAAGAATTATTCTTGAGAAATTCACAGTATTCTCAAACAATTTAAAAAGGATCTATTTTTTCACTAAGTAGTATGCCTTTCATATTTCAATCAATGATGTCCTCATTTACAAGTTAAACATTTAAAGGAGAGAACCAGTAAGATAAATAAAATTTCTGATCATTTATCTCTCATCTGGCATGACATTGGAAGCTAAAACTGGAAAACAGTTTTGGATAAATTTCAGCACATTGCAAGGGCAGCAAAAAAAGCAAAGGAAAAAAAATGAAAGAAAGAAAGAAAAAAGTATGAAACATGCATAAGGCATTTATTGAGTGGTGAACTTATACCATCACCTGGTTTAACACCCCCACCTGGTCCTTGGGTGCTTTTAACAGAATCAGTTCTGTTGCGAGCTTTGAAACCAGGTCTCTAATCTGAGGATAATATCCTCACTTCCTCCCATCAATCTTAGAGGCCCTGAGAAAGGCCATGGGCACTGCTCTTTGTCCTTTGACTAAGCCATTAAAAAAAAGGAGATATCTTACATATTTACAGAATAAAACACATTAACATAGAGCCAAAGATTGATTTCTGAGATATTAAAAAAAATAAATAAAAGTGCCAAAATCCCATCACAAAGAGTCGTTTATAAAATATATATATATTTTCTTTTTTTTTTTATAATTTCCATATTTTTCTGGAATGAAGTATAACAAATGGAATTTGGTTTGGAATTCTATGAATCTTTTGAATTGTCTCAATGTTTTCAGTAAACTTGTATCTACTGGGGAACACTGATGACAATAGTATTGGCAGCTGTATTCATGTAATGAGGGGTTGGAGAATCAATATGGTCATTAGAAACACCTTCTGTTGTTTCCAGAACGTCTTCTTCGAGTTGGTCGGCAGTAAATAATAGTTTTTCTTTCATAGTTCTTGAATTAGAATGATACTGGTCTGTAAGGGTAGTCATTGACTGTTGAGAATGTAATGAAATTGTCTCTGGAGTGAAGTGTGCTCTCAATAACCGGACCCTGCAAAGATTGAAGTTTTCAAGTAAGTGACCATTTGATAAACATTGCAATAATTTTCCATTACATGTGAAACTTTACATGCAAAGAAAGAAACCAGGCAACACAAACTTTACAGATACAGTCTGTAAGTGAAACAGTAAAAATATACAAGACTTCCTTAAAGTTCAATATGTAACAATTACCATTGTTGTTATCCAAACTCTAACCAGGGAGCTTTTGTTTTTTGCTAGAAACCAGCTCCTTCATTCTAGAAAGAATACTAATGAATAAAAAAGAAAACCAACATAAATCATCATCATCATCGTTTAATGTTCGTTTTCCATGCTGGCATGGGTTGGACGGTTTGACTGAGGTCTGGAGAGCCAGTGGCTGCACCAGGCTCCAATCTGATCTGGCAATGTTTCTACAGCTGGATGCCCTTCCTAATGCCAACCACGCCAAAAGTGTAGTGGGTGCTTTTTACGTGTCAATCAGGGAGTGCTGAAACGGTCCAAGCTTTGGGTAAAAGAAAATACAAGAGGATAAGTTAATTATGATCTTATTTAACATATTCCTCTCTCATACACTTATTTTTTTTTTCTTAGAGATTCATACACTTATTGCAGGGTTCTTCCAGTTTTTCTAAGCCCTGTAAAAGGAATTGGAAATTTGGGCCTCCAGCCAGGCCTTTTGTGATACCCTTAAAGCCAGGAACTTTTTAGCATTGCCTTGTATATAAATACACACACACATCTTGATAATACTAGGGATGTCTGTGTGTAACTGAAATATCTCAGAAATAGTATATTTTTATCTTATTTTTTTTTTACATATTTATTTACATACTTATTTTCATACTTACCTTCGGCAGTGCAGTACAAATTTTTGTGACATTTGGACCTCTATTTAAATGATTAAACACAATTTTTGTTATTTCTTGAAAAAAATACATGGCTTCTGTGATGTCAGCACACATACACACATATAATGAATGTCACGGTGTGTCAGTCAACACAAACATATGTCCACTATCTGTGACATATACACACACATAGTCTTCACACTCTCTAAGAAAAAACAAACGTTGACTTTTTGACATGCACAATATTTTCATCATTTAGAAATAATTTTAACTGAATGTGATTTCATCATCCGGAGTTTGTTAATTTCCGTAAAAACCTTTTATTTATTTACTTTTGTTTTGAAATAAAAGACAGGAGAAAGTGAAAGATGTATGTGCGTGTATATGAAATGGAGGTGTGTGTGTGAAAAAGAGAGAGAGAGAGAGGAAGAAAGAGAGAGCGAGAGAAAAGGGGTGTGTTGTCATGTGTATGTACGTACATCAATACATATGCATACATCTTTTTTGTATGTACATGTACATATGTGTGTGTGTGTGTGTGTGTGAGAGAGAGAGACAGAGAGACTGAGTAAGTGAACGTGTGTGTTCTCATGTATGTGTGACACTCTCTTTCTCACACACACACACGTCAATTTCAAATACACATTCACACATCTTTCACTTCCTCCTCTCTTTCACTTTAAAACAAAAGTAACAGGTGATTTTCAGGATAAAAATTGTTAAAAAAGCTTCTACCCGTGTAAATTAATTACTATTACTTGGATAGTTCCAATTAAATAAGGCCAGAAGTTAGGTTAAATATATGTACATGCATAAGTACCATGACTTCCCATTCTACAAAATGGCAAACAATTCCATGAATACTCTATCAGGCAATGCTGAGTAGTAAGTCTAGTTAGTATATATATATATATATATATATATATATATATATATATATATATATATATATATATATATATATATACTATATGTATGTATGTATGTATATATATGTACACACACACACACACACACACACACACACACACACACACACACACGCACACACACACACACACACACATTCATACATACATACCTCCAGCTGTAGAAATCTAGCTAAATTAGACTGGGAACTGGTGCAGCTCTGCAGCTTGCCAGTTCTGGTCAAACCATCCAACTCATGCCAGCAAGGAAAACAGACGTTAAAGGATGATGATGATGATGATGATGATGATGATGATGATGATGATGGTACACACACGTATATGCACACACACATACATGCATATATATACACACACATACATATGTATATACACACACATACATATGTATATACACACATATACATACAAGTTGAATTATACAAAACAAGACAGGCTTGATAATGAGAGATGAATATAAAATTTACCAGTGAAACTAAATACATGATAAATGGGTCCAAATTAAGGTATTTGGATAATCAGGAACATTGATATTTCAAAGACACTTCAACTGGTCTCACCAAAATATTTAATACACTGACTTACCATTGTACTATAAGTATGGTGATGATGATGATAGCAGATATTATATCAACTGAAACCCATGTCATAAGATATGTTTCTGGAGTCTGGAAGATAACATAAAAGAAAATTGAATATTTGGACTGCTACTATTATTAGTATTACTTAGGCAATGAGCAAGCAAATATGTTAGCATGTCAAACAAAATGTCTAGCAGCATCTCTTCTAGCTCTCTATGTTTAGCACGTTGGACAAAATACTTAGCGACATTTCGTCTGCCTTTATGTTCTGAGTGCAAATTCTGCTGAGATCAACGTTGCCTTTCACCCTTTTGGAGTTGATAAAATAAGTAGCAATTGAGCAGTGGAGTTTGATATAATCAACTTACCCTTTTCCCTGAACGTGCTGGCCTTGTGCCAAAATTGGAAACCATTATTATTATTATTATTATTATTATTATTATTATTATTATTATTATTATTATTATTATTATTATTATTATCATTTTTATTATTATTTATAATTATTATTATAAGGCAGTGAGCTGGCAGAATCGTTAGCACGCCAGGCAAAATTCTTACCCGTATTTCATCTGCTACTACATTTTGAGTTCAAATTCTGCTGAGGTCGACTTTTCCTTCCATCCTTTTGGGGTCGATTAAATAAGTACCAGTTATGTACTGGTGTTGATGTAATCAACTTCCCCCAAATTTGAGGCCTTGTGTTTCCAGTAGAAGGGATTATTATTATTATTATTCAGTAGTTTTATTTTTACAACTTGCTTTCGCTACACTACTGGGCGCAGCTCTGTGTGCCTTGGGTATGTGCTGTGGTTTGCTGTGATACTCTTATGGTTACTGTATTGAAAATGTTTTACATAGGATGTGTGCAGTGCCTAGTAATGCTATTTTCTGTATGTCATATATATTTGTTAGTCCTGGTGTTTTTGTTATGTATTTGTCTGAATATTTTTTTTATCATACCTAATGTGCCCACTATGATAGGAATTGTTTCTGTTTTTAGACTCCACATTCGAGTTACCTCTATTTCCAGGTCTTTATATTTTGAATGTTTCTCCATTTCCTTTAGAGAAACGTTGTCATCTGTTGGTATTGATACATCAATTAGAAAGCATTTTTTTCCTTCATGATCTCTGATAACTATATCTAGCTATTTGGCCTTAATTTCTCTACCTGCGTGTATTGGCATATCCCATAGTATAGTTGCTTTCTCGTTTTCTGTGACCTTTTCTGGCGTGTGCTTATACCATCTTTTTTCTGTTGTTATTCCATAATGTTAGCATAGCTTCCAGTGTATGTAGGTCCCAACTCTGTCGTGTCTGCGAATATATTCCTTCTTAGCCAGGACTGGGCAGCTAGAGACAATACGATTTATTGTTTCTTGTCCATCTCCACATATTCTGCAGTTACTTGTTATGTTTCTTTTCATTATATGTTTTTGGTAATTTCTGGTGGGGAGGCTTTAGACTTGTGCTGCAATTAAAAATCCTTCAGTCTCTGCTTTGTGTCCTGAGCCTCTTGGCCATTGCTGGGATTTTGCTTTGTTTATTTCTTTTGCATTTAGTTTAATCCAGTATTTGCCATGAAGGGGCTTTTCTTGCCATCGTTTTATCATGGTCCATTGCTGTTCTAGTTTTAGTTTGGATTTCATTTGTTTTACAGTTTTTGTTGTTTCTTCTTCTTCTTCATAGTTGTTAGGTAGTATAACTTCTTGTTTGTATTTGTCAGCTTCCTTAAAGACTGAAAACAGTTTTTGTTTTGTTCGTTTTTTGTGGCTATTTGTATTGGTTTTCCTTGCTTCTGAAGTAGGTATTTTTGAAGTCCTATGGTGGTTTATTTTGTAATAGTTTTCTAGCTGTATAAGGCCTCTACCACCTTCTATACGTAGTATATAGAACCTTTCAATGTCAGATTTGGGGTGGTGCATCTTTAATCCTGTCATTATTTTTCTTGTTTTCCTGTCTATTTTGGTTAGTTCATTTGGTGTCCAGTTAAGGATATTGTAGCTGTAACTTATAACTGGGATGGCTAGAGTGTTGATACCTATTATCTTGTTTTTCACATTGAGCTCTGTTTTTAGTATTAAATGTAACTCGTCTATAGTATTATTTTTATATTTTCTCTTTCATTTGTGTGTGATGTAGCGTATCTAGTTCATTGATTCCTAAATATTCGTATGTTTGGCTTTGGTCTAATTCTCTTATTTCATTTGTTTTATCTAGTGTGATGTTGCTACTCTTAACTAGTTTTCCTCTTTTCAAGGTTACTTTGGCACATTTTTCTAAGCCAAATTTCATATTTATTTCTTTGCTAAATCCATGTACTGTTTGTAGAAGTGTTTCCAGCTGTTTATCATTTGTAGCGTATAGTTTTAGGTCATCCATATGTAAGAGGTGGCTGATTGTTTTGACATAACATTTGTATCTGCATCATTTATTGCTATTACTATTCATTATTACTATTATCATTATTATTATTATCATTATTATTATTATTATTATTATTGAGTGAGAGAGAGCAGTGCATGCCATCAAAGTGACACTGAGGTAAAATATACGAAGCCCATTATACCCATCATGACTACCCGTTTGATAAGGGTGCACCAGGCACATGCATCACAACCATATGTGTGCGACATGGTGATCTCATATCAAGATAATCAGCACATGACCTCGCAGGTGGGGCCCAGTTAGAATTTTCTTCAGGTCGAGTAGCCCATCCTGCTCAAAAGGTCCCTGAATAAGGTTTGTTTAAGGATGTTGAGCAAAACACTCATGTTTCCAAAGGTGAATTATTCAAACCCCAAAGAATTCCTCTCAGCACATGGCTATGATGCTCCCCCACTACTTCTGCTCATGATCAGAGATGCACATATTGTCAGCCACTAAGGGACATGCTCAACTGGTTAAGGTCAAACAACTGACAAGCAAATCTGTGGTATTCAGCAGAATATTTGCTGTAGCCCATCTTTTATACCAAGACAAAAAAAATGTACATGATAACACTTCCAATCAATTAAGATCAGAAGCCATGAGAGCCACTGTCTGGTACTGCATCTGGGCATTTATTATTATTATTTATGATTATTATTATTATTATTATGATTATTATGATTATTATTATTATTATTATTATTATTATTATCATCATCATCATCATCATCATCATCATTATTATTATTATTATTATTATTATTATCAGTTGTTGGTGACAGCAGCAGTAGCAGCATGATCATCAACATCATCATCACCAAAGATACTTATTTTTCTTCATTGAAAGAAATTAAATTACCGAAAATTTTAATGCATATTAGAGTGAGAAGCAAATTCCTAAGAGATTTCAAACTAAATGCAAAACATAAAATTAGACACAAAATTTCAGAAGCTTCAAAAGAATTGGTTTAAACTTACCAAATGCCATAATGGTTTTTCAATTTTATTGAGGATGTGACATCTATCTGTGGCTACAGTTTGCACACCCAGACACCAATACAGGGAAAACAGCCAGTATGTATTAACCAAGTAGACATTAATAGTGACGTTGGATTCAATATATTCTCTGAAAACAATAAAAATGAAAGTGAATAGTCACCAGTTAGAGAAGTCTAAATATGATTTAACTCTATAAATTTATACCATAGTGGGTCCTACAATCAACATTAACTGGCTAACAAAGGTAAATAGCCAAACTTAACTCTTCCAGGTGCAGGCATGGTAAGAAGTTTGCTTCCCAGCCACATGGTTCCAGGTTCAGTCCCACTTGGACAAGTATCTTCTACTGTAGCCTTGGACTGACCGAAGCTTTGTGAGTGGATTTACTAGACAGAATCTGAAAGACGCTAGTCATATATATAAGTGTGTGTGTGTGTGTGTGTGTGTGTGTGTGTGTGTGTGTGTGTGTGCGCGTGTGTGCGTGTGTGTGCGTCTGTGTGTGTGTGTGTGTGTGTGTGTGTGTGTGTGTGTGTGTGTGTGTGTGTGTGTGTCTGTCCGTTTGTTTGTCTGTCTTTGTACCCTACCAACACTTGACAACTGATATTGGTGTGTTTATGCTCATGTAACTTAGTCATTTGACAAAGGGACTAATAGAATAAGTGCCAGGCTTTAAAAAAAAACAAAAAAACTAAGCAGTGGGGTTGATTCACTTGACTAAAATTCTTCAAGGTGGTACCCCAGCATGACCACAGTCTAATGACTGAAACAAATAAAAGATAAAAGATGAATCCCTGAATTGAGAGAACTGGTATTAACCCTTTTGGTAACAACCCACCAGGGATTACCACCAGTTCTATCATACATACTTCATGTTTAACTCTTTAGCATTCAGATTCAAATGTATTCAGATTTCAAATGTAATACTTATTTATTCAGATTGTTTTCAATTAGTTATGCATTATCTCATACTTTTGAAATTTTGATGATGTGATTGTTTATTTTTTGAATGACATTACAGGGTAGACGTGAAAGACTAGTTTTGGCCAGTTTGAACATAAAACAGGTAGAATATTTGTGTCAAATATGGTTGGTTCAAATGTTAAAGAGTTGATGTGATCTAAATCTATAGATTCCTTCAAATTGTTCTGTTAATTTATGTTCCAAACACCAGCTTAATAATGACAAAATTATTTTACTAAATTCTTCATTATTTCAAAATTAATTGAAAAAATGGCAGTGTATTTTGGCCTAAATACAGTAACAAGTGAGTTAACCATTCCATTGGTAGATCAGTTTAAATGATTAATTATCTTTACTAGAAATCTGTAGAAAGAGTAGACCCAAAAAGATATGGGATGAAGTGGCAAGAAAGGATCTTCACATGCTGGGCCTCAATGAGGAGATGACAAGGGACCAAGACTTGTGGCGATTCACTGTACTTCAGAAAACATGTCAAGCTATGTAAAATCTCAGCCGTCCTTACATATAGGGATGTCCTTTATGGCCATACCCACTCTCCCTCTCTCAGCCAAAAAGTCTTTGACTTGAGGTGCCAGTATCATGTAAAATGCACTCATGCTGGTGCCACATAAAATGCGCTCATGCTTGTTCCATGTAGGAAGCACTCAGCACACTCTGTAAAGTGGTTGGTGTTAGGAAGGGCATCCAGCCATAGAAACCATGCCAAAACAGACAACTGGAGCCTGGACAACTCTCTGGCTGGTCAGCTCCTGTCAAGCCATCCAACCCATACCAGTATGGAAAACTGATGTTAAACGATGATGATAATTACTATAAACTACTGACTACCAGTAACATATCAAGCTATCAATAACATGTCAAGCTATCAATAACATGTCAAGCTATCAATAACATGTCAAGCTTGTTAACTTGGTCAGCTGTGATTCTCAACAGTGTAAATAACAGGTAAATACCAGAATCAAATTGGTAAAGAATTCAAAGTATATACAATGTAGACATTAACTGCATCAGCATTTTTAATGTTTGTTTGAATGTTCAGGGTAAATTAACTTAAATTGTAAATTCAAAGAGTATGAACAAGAAAATGAAATTTGAGAAGGAAAAAAAAAGAAAAAAACAAGAATAACTGAGTAATAAATATGTATAGAGAAAAAGAATAAAGATAAATTGACAATGCTATGAAATAATAACATTAAAACTTACAGGATTTCATCTTCACTAAGTGTATCGTATCTAGCATTGAAATTAAAGACATCCATTTTTACGAGATATTTAGCTGGTACATAAAATCTCCAGGTTTGTGTAAATCTCCTGGTATAGTCTAAATCTGAGAATCCGGTAAACCACCAAATCTATAAAAAGTGGAACAGAGGACAAAAGATTGTTCATAAAATTAATTGGAATTATATTAGTTTCAAATTTTGGCACAAGGCCAGCAATTTCAGGGGAAGTGGGTAAGTCGATTACATAGACCTCAGCACTCAAGTGGTACTTATTTTATCAATCTCGAAAGGATGAAAGGCAAAGTCGACCTCGGCAGAATTTGAACGTAAAGACGGACAAAATGGTGCTAAGCATTTTGCCCGGCATGCAAACGATTCTGCCAACTTACCACCTTAAATTGGGATTATATTAACTACATATTGA
>NC_142932.1:110552193-110554693 GCF_046866305.1 Octopus bimaculoides | reverse complement strand
TTAAAATACAAAAGACTTTAATTAAAATTTGCTTAAATATAATCCAACAGTAACATATTGAGATTTCTGGCTAAAAATAATACTGTGCCTAATTTTAAAATATTGGTAAACTTTATTTATCACAATTTAATTACAAGGAAACAAGAAACAGAAAAAAAAATAAAAGATGGTGGAAGAGGGAGCAATGGGTCACACACTCCAGAATAAATGGCATGTTCAGCTACATCTCACAGACATGACCATGATGGTATTGCTGCAGAGAATGGCTAGTGACACTTGCTACAGCAGCCACTTCACCTCCTAGGGTTCATTCTAAGACAGGCTGCCATTATCCCAATTTTGTGGACAAAAACAGTAGTGCAGAGTCTGAGAACATCTGAGATCACAACAGTGACCAACACAAACTGATAGCAGCCCATCAGGCCCCTGTATTTATTAATTCTCCTCTCCTTTGCATTACAGACAACCCATTGCTCCCCTACTCCATTTTCTGCTACTTAATCCCCACCCCACTTTTTCTTCTATTCCTGTTTTTAAATTTAAGAGTTTTCTCTCATCTTCTCATCAATTTCAAAGTTTGCTCTTATCTTCACTGATGAATATGGCCAAGAAATGAAGTACTTTAAAAGGGAAGATTGACAATACAACATGATAGTTGTGTCACTGTCTGTGGTGTTATGGGCTGTGATGAGCTGTGTGTTGTTGGTGGAGAGAGGTGAGGCAAACAGAAGTGAAGCCAGACCGGAAGGGCCAGACCGGAAGGGTCAGACCAGAAGTCGGACACATGCGGTCGAAGGCCAGCACGTAGGTCAGTTAGAAAACAGAGAGGTTACGAGAAAGACGTGTTTTGATCAGGAGCGATTGTGTACTCCGCTGCGGTCGACAAAGTAAGGTCCAACGTTTCATTCTGTCCTTTTGCTGCTTGTTGTCTTTTTCCTCCATCACACCACACTGTCATACAAAGTAGTATCATTCATTACCAATATTCTGCATAAACCTGTCCATTAGTGACTTGCATGGAAACAGGTAAGGGTTGGTGACAGGAAAGCACCCAGCCATAGAAAAATCATCCTAAATAAACTCCATCTGACTCATGCAAGTATGGAAATGTGGTCATTAAAACTATGATGATGATGTTTCTCCGTTTCTTTCCATTCAAATGTTATAAGAGATAAGATCTGCCTATTTTTATCTTTCTTTAGTTAATGAACCAAGAACCAAGAACATAGTACTGAAAATAATTATTATTTTGGAGTTTTAAAATAAATAAGTGTATACATACTGTTGATGCACCTCGGTGGGCAAATAATCTTGGTTTGGAAGGCAAACTATCTGCTGGTCGGACACATGGAGAATCAATAAACAGTGGAATGGTATAGAGACCAATAAGAATTGCCATGTATGCCACTGCAGTTATTATTTTCAAACCTATTTGGGAAAGAAAACCAAAAAAAGCAATATTACATTATTTGATTCCATTCAATAGTGAACATGTAATTACAAGGAAAAATTGTAAGCTTCTGTGTATATGCAAATGTGCATGCATGCATGTATGTATACATTTGTATATAGATATGTACATCTATATATATGTACATACATACACACATCAGTGCTGGTGACATGTGAAAAGCACCAGTGCTGGTAACACATAAGAGGCACCCATGCCAAAGACACATAAAAGGTACCCAGTACACAATGGTTGGTGTTAGGAAGGGCATCCTGCCATAGAGACGAAGCTGAAATAGACTGGAGCCTGATTCAGCTCTCTGGCTTACTAGCACCTGTCAAACTGTCTTACTCATGCCAGCATTGAAAACGGACACTAAATGATGACAATGATGATGATGATGATGACAACAGCGATGATGATGATGATGATGATGATGATGATGATGACAACGATGGTGATGGTGGTGGTGATGATGATGATGATGAGTATGATGATATATTTGAAAACATTGAATAAGGCTGATTTTTCTGATAATTATTTTCCAATCTGATGAGTAGATGTTTGCAAATTGTTATTTGTGTGGGGGAGGGGGTGTACATACAGAGAGAGAGAGAGACCTTGTTCTTATATCTGAATCACTACCAGAATTTGAGAAACAATTCCAGGTGTGGAAGCAAGGACTGGAATCAAAGGCCTTAGAGTTAATTTAGCAAAAACCTTAGTACGTAGGAAAGTGGACAAATCACAAATCCCTTCAGGTAGATGGTCCTGCTCAGTATGTAGAAAAGGCATTGGTAGAAACTCCATAAGATGTGCCCAGATCAAGCTATGGACACATTAGAGGTGCAGCAATATCAGAGGAAAGTTAACAGGGAAAGTAGTCTTTGTGTGTGGCAGACGTACAGGTACCGTAAATACTAGAAATGTACAGAAAACAGACTCTATAGAATGCTAGTGTGGATACCTAGAAGTAGTTTGACAGCTTCCATTATCTAGGTGACCAAGTCAACAGTGGAGGTGGATGCTTTGAGAGCGTAGCTGCAAGAA
>NC_142932.1:110299693-110312193 GCF_046866305.1 Octopus bimaculoides | reverse complement strand
ACATCGGTTTTCAAGTAGAGTGAGGGGGAAGAACACAAAAATGCACACACACACAATATATCGAACACACATGCACAAGGTTTTTTACCAGTTACTGAGCAGGCTGTGATTTATAGTCATAAGAGAATATTTTCTCATCAATACGCCTGGTGTTAAAACACAAGGGAATCATAGACAAGTGAGATAAGTCAGGCCAGGTCCTGCTGCAGGAGTGGTAGACATTAATGTTTCATCAACTTTGTGACTTGTCAATACCACGTACTCCTAATGAGGCCAGACGCAAATTAAATTGCTTTCTATGACTATGTGCAAAATGGTGTGAGAACCATGTACCGGTATGTCTCAATGTTTAATACCACAGAAAAAATTCAAATATGAATGAAAAGCAGCTCAAGGGATATAAACAATATCAAACACAAATACTCGAGGTATGTGTTTTGCCAGTTCGTGGGCAGGCTGTGATTTATAGGTGTAAGAGATGATTTTCTTGTCAATACACCTGGTGTTAAAACACCTGGGAATCATAGACAAGCAAGATAACTCGTGCCAAGTCCCGCTGCAGGAACAGTAGACAATGTTTTGTCATCTTTGTGACTTATCAATACCACATACCCAAAACAAGACCAGACACAAGTTAAATCACTCTCTATGACTCACATAGTTTCCAGCTTCCATAGCCATTCACAATGCATGGGTCATCATGGAACTATAGTTGAAGAAACTTGCCCAAGGTATCATGCAGCCCAAAAGTACATGGTTGCAAATTAAGCGTCTTAATCATACAGCCATGCCTGCGCTATTGTGTTTATGCTCCGTCTCTTTACCTTCCATGACTTAGAGGCTCAACAAATAGAGATCAATTAAATAAGTACTAGATTGAAATGTGTAAGTACAGAGGTTCGTATGATCAACTAAGCCCTTTAAAATGGCATAACCATAGTTTAATGTCTGAAACTAGGAATAGAATAAACTTAGGTTATAAATTACAGCAAGAATATTTATTTTCTCATTTTGCCTCTTTTACATCATCTGAAGCCTTTGATGGCTTATTTCAATAAACACTTAATACAGGTCTATCTAATATCCATTCCATGATTACCTACAACTGCAAAATATTATGGGGAATACCATCGGAGAAATTATAGAAAATAAATCCATCTATCTGACAGAAGATAAGCACCACTACTAATTAATTATCTCAAGCTGTTTCTCCTTAATCCTTAATTAATTATCAGTTACAAATATGAACTTAATCTACAAACTTTTCATATATCATCTTTTGAATATTTCTCAATATTACACAGAGTTACCTTTAATCTCATTTCATCTTATATTGTAGTCATTATAATTACTTAGCAGAGCCTCTCTATATGTAGGTGAAGTATGTATGTTTAAGCAGTTCTCTTCACAATCATGTCATTCTGTGTTCAATCCCATTGTACATCTTTGATGTATTCTACTGTAAGCTTAGGGGTTGACCACTGCCTTGTGACAGACATTTGTTTGATGGAAATTGCATGGAAACCTGTGTATATGTATATACAGACTGTATGGTGTATTTATGAACAAACTTCAGCAGACTTTAGTATACTTTGGGTTATGTCATGCTGATGATTTCAAAAGGAATGAAATAGTACTATATATATGCTTACCATGGACTGAAGAAGTCACAAAGAAAAAGGAAATTAAATCTGTATATTCTATATATCTTTTCCTTATTCACTGATTTCAGATTCAAACCTCTAATCTCACTAAATATTATGAAGAAATGATTGCCTCCCTTGTATTAACTGTCCACTAGGGGACACCACATGTTTTAATGTAATGTTAGAGAGCATGAGCTAAATTATAACTTTCTAATTTCTCTTACAGACATATTGATAGCATCAACATGGCTGATTTCAATCCGACAGAGGTTATGAAAAGGCATCCTGAACTTACAAGTCCTGGATGCCAACCAGAGTGATTCAGAGATTGACAGCTCTTTTTTAAGTTGGCCAGATCTTTTGTGTTCAGTAGCAGGAAAGAGCTGGAGGCCTCTAGCTAGGGCATGCCTTCCATCTCCAAGAGAATGAAGCATTTTCAATAATCAAATGTTCTCAGAATATCTTTTAGCTTTTCATTGTTTCAATCATTGGACAGCAACCATGATACAGGCCTAGGTTTGATCAAACTACATTGTGTCATCTTGGTGTATGTTGCAAGACCTGAAACCCCCAGGATTCAGCACTGAATATAGGACCAAATATTGCATCTGAAGGTGTATGTAGAACTGAAATGTATGTAGCCTTACAAAAAAAGGTATCTAGAAATAAATATATGCTTATAAAAATACAATATTATTAGTCAAGGGCTAATTTTTATTATTATTATTATTATTATTATTTTGGTTTTTTACAAGTATGCCTTTTATTTCCAGCTAACTTTTTAATGTTCCCCAAATTAATTATTGCACTAATTTCATTGTTGTTTTTCATACTCCAACCAACATACTATTTAGTATATTTAACTGGTGATTCTTTCAGCAAGTAATGGTAAAGGATATGCCTTGCTCATGATGTCAGGATAAGAACAAAACATGTCTGGAGTTGTCACCTGTACTAATTGGAAAAATGAAAATAATATTAGTCATTTATTACTATGATTTTTTTGTCTTTTACTGTATATTTATTACTAGTTAATAGATTTAATACATTGAGAATCAAGAAGTAAACTGTAAGTAACTTATAGAATTTGGAATAATTAACTAAAACTCTCTTAATGCTTAGTTTCATCATGCTGGCTAATATATTTTACCTTCTGTCTAATACTATACAAAAATTAGTAGAAAGTATCATTATTCTAAATTCATCTATTTTCTAAGTGTTAGATTTATTTTTTCTTTTTCTATTTTCTAAATGTTGATACTTATAGCCTTCATTATCACTTGGTAATGTTATAAACAGTAATAAATGTTCAAAAATGTTTTTATTAGAGAGGCAAAGAAGCGTCCTGTAACACTTTTTTCATGAAAAACAAATAATTAAATTGGTACAAACATACTAAATATATAGTGTGCCAAACATTTGATTAATTATAGGAAAAAAAAAAGACTATGTTCCACTAAGAAGATCTAATAAAACCTTGTTGTAAACAATGTTATATCATTCAAAGAACTGTTTCAGTAATATGTGGTTGTAGCAGTTCACATGGTAATTGTGTTATTGGATTATTAGGGATAGCCAACATAGTAGGAAACATGTAGTTTCATTCTAGCATAGTATTAGTGTGTGGCTAGTTCATATCTCTAGTAAAGACCACTACACAACCACTATGATATGATTCTATTCTACTGTTGTACAATATAACACAACACAACTCAATACATAGCTTATCAATCAAGAGTAGCTGCACATTCCTAGGTGTCAACCAATGAAATCCAAGTATTTATTGAATGAGTATTATATAGCAATTGGCATACTTCTGTAAGTAAGATGTCCAAACATGAAGTATTTCTGTAAAAGTAACAACTACATCTATCAGACATGACAAGTAGCCATTATTTACCATTCTCATAAAAAAAAAAATGTCAGTTTGACCTTGTTAGATAACACATAAAAAAATCTGTCTCAGAAAGTTCATTTCATTTGTTTGAACTTATTTTTTAATAAAATTTTGCTGCAATGAAACCCAACCTTTTATCATAATTATTTTCTTTATTGTTTTCACATTTCAAAACAAATGAAATGCCTCTCATATTAGTGAATAACAAAACATGTTTATATAATGAATATTAGTTTTTAATAATGGGTGTCTGCAATAAGAATAATGCAGGCTACTTCAGCTCCTTTTCACTAATAAAGGTTTAATGTAAAAGGGGAAAAAGCACTCTAAAAGCTATTTAGCACAGCATAGTTAAAATATCTTAACATTCTAATTGCAAATTTCCAGTTTATCAAGAATTTGTTTAATTGGCTATCAAAACGATATTGTTTTTGACAAGCATTTTATTTTTCCTATAGTCCAGCATGGCCATAACTGATTTGCTGAAGCTAGTACAAGAATATCTGTAAACATAAGTTAATCCTTTCTCTTTCAAGTGTGTGTGTGTGTGTGTGTGTGTGTGTGTGTGTGTGTGTGTTTTTAACCTTTCTATATTCAATGCATCATAACAATTATGGTATGTCAGAGAGTAGACCAACAATCATAGATCTTATCTTGAGAAAAATGACTATTTCTTTCTGTTGAAATAAAAATGTATGATATGACATAATAGCAGACAGTTTGCTATCACTGACAAAATTCAGTAACTGAATATTAAATAAACCTATTATTTAATATTATTAGAACAGCTGTGCATTACCAACCAGAAATGTTTATTATTTTTATTTTACCAATTTTATTGCATTATCCTTAGAGAATTGCATATGAAAAACTATCTTGAAATAATGCATATGTATATGTTAGCATTTGTTATGACTTATAGTTACTTTGATTTATAAATCACAGGATACTTTGGTAAACTTGATCCTTTTTTAATAAATTCCAAATGATTTTACAGTTCAAACACAGAAAGAATGCATATATTATAAAGTAAAAATGTAGATGTAAACATACACTTATGATTTAATGCTCTATTTAAAGATTGTAAATCAAATGATAAAGTAGAATAATTTGAGAAGCAATGACAAAAATAATTAGTATTCAAAATGAACATTGATTTCACCCTCCAACTCCCTACTAAAATGGATATTCACCATTGACCATGCATCCACATGTGTTCACCATTCACCTCTATCCCCATCTTTATCTATCTGAACACTTTCCTTTCACACCCTGTCCATTTCTCTGGACTACTCTTATGTTCACCTTCCTATAACTTGAGGGTATGACCTGACACCTCTTCACCACCTCTCCTTTTGCCAACTGGGGTAGCCATGTGCCTTTTCTACTAGTAGGCATCTGTCAGTTTCTAGAGATCTTCATCCTAAGAAATTGTATGATGGTGATGGTGGTGCAGTGCCTACTGTGGTTGTAGAGGCCCACATGGGAGTGGCAGTCACACATACAGTAACTGCATTTGAAGGAGCTCTCTATCAGCACTACTGGTTTTTCCTTTCACTCCTCTACTGCAAGACACCTTTTTCTTGCCAGGGGATGATAGGTTAAAGTATGGTAGAAGGAAAGAAAAGGGCGTCTCTTCTACTGCAAGACACCATTTTCTGTCCCTCTCCCATACTTTAACCTGTCATCCCCTGGCAAGTACCCATCTCCCTCAATACTACAGCCCCTCAGTTGAAAGGGTTTTGTTTTATAAGCTATTTATTGACCTCACTAGTGCTGGTGCTAAGTAAAAAAGAAGCACCCAGTAGACTTTGTGATATGCTTGGCATTAGGAAAGGCATCCAGCCATAGAAACCATGGCAAAACAGGTATTGGAGCTCGAAACATTATTCTCCTTCCCCCTTTATCTAATCAGTACAGTTATTTATCCTGCTTGAATTTTAACATACTTCACAGTAAAAGATGATTTGGAAATTAATAACTGAAGCACATAAGCATAACCAGTAAATGTCAAAGTAAAAACAATAATAGAAACATTAAATTATTTATAAGTTTGTCAATTGCAGGAATAATCTTCATATCTAATCTAGTAAATCAGGACAAATGCCATTGATGACCTAGCTGTCAGCATGAAATATAAAGAATTTACTGAAAAGCACAGGAGAGAAAAGACTGACTGTTTTATTTGCTACCTAAATATGTCATAATCATTATTCATTCCAATTGTTACATTCAATATCTGAATCAACAAGGTTATATGAATGTACAATGAAGACTATCATTAAAGTGGTGACCACAGTTTATTGCAGTATCTCTCTCTTTCTCTCACACACACACACACACAATGCACGCACACACACGTATGTATATGTATGCATATGCACAATAGATGGAAATGTTAAGGTGTAAGTCTCCTAATCATTATGGTAATGAATTAAAATATGGTAACATGTGAGAATTGTGTTTTCTTTGCCTTACTGAAGACAGTAACTATTTCAACAGCTGCTTTAGACTATTTAGCACCAAAACGTGAATGCTTAAATGTGTGTGTGTGTGAAAGAGACAGAGAGAAGGTGCATGGTCTAGTGGTTAGGGTGTTACACTTATAATCACAGGATCGTAGTTTCAACTCCCAGTTGGGTAGTGTGTAATGTTCTTGAACAAAACACTTCACTTCATGTTGCTCCAGTCCATCCAGCTGTAAATGGGTAACCCAGCAATGGACTGACATTCCTCTTTTTGTTGTGCAAGAAACAAGGCAATTTCACTAGTATTGGCTATTACTGTGTGTAAAAGCCACATGCTTTAATGGGACTCTAAAGTCAAACTACTTCGATAAGCATACACACATACTAACATATAAACACCACAAGTCTTGTGAAATACAGCTACCCAGAGTTTCCTGGCCAAAACAGGTGAGTGTTGGCAACAAGAAGGGCATCCAGCCATAGAAAATCCATCAAAACAAAATTTCTCCAGCCCATGCCAGCATGGAAAGTACATGTTACGATGATGATGATGATTAATAGCATTAGTATTATTAATACTAAGTCTCACTTGAATAGAATATACTTTAATATCGATTATTAAAATTAAATCACTTTTTTTCTACATGCTCTGAAATTGAATGACATTCATTTTTGTCAATAATTGCATTTCTAATTAAAATTTTCATGTTTAAACTTACATCAATAAAAGAGATTAATTTCTTTTCTTTTTATTCCTATATGGCTTGATTTTAAATGATTAAATAAATGAACATTAAACATCAGTAAAGGCTTGTCTTCAAACTAAATGATGCCACTGTATCTTTGAATTTACAAAAAGAATGTATTCTACACAGAGTATATATATCATGACTGTGTTGTAAGAAGCCTGCTTTTCAACCACATATTTCTGAGTTCAGTTCCACTATATAGCCTTAGGCTAACTAAAGCCTTGTGAGTAGTTTTGATAGGCAGAAACTAAAAGAAGCTCATTGCACATGTGGGTGTGTGGGTGTGTCTTTGTCCCCCACCATCACTTGACAACTAGTGTTGGTGTGTTTATGTCCCTGTAACTTATGTTTCTGTCACCAAACAAAATATTATTTCCCTAAGTCCTTTGTACATGAATAACATGATGGCTAGACACATTTCCATGAAAGAGAGCAAACAAATGACACCACCAGCAATCCCTTCATGAGAATGTAATTTAATTTCAAAGCATATAGAAAAATGTAATTTAATTTTAATAATCAATATCAGAGTATATTCTAATTAAGTAAGACTTAGTATAAATAATGCTAATGCTATTAGTCATCATCATCGCCGTTTGAACATTCACTTTTCCATGTTTGCATGGGTTGGACAAATTTTGTTCAGGTGGATTTTCTATGGTTGGATGCCTTTCCTATCACCAGCACTCACCTGTTTTCAAATAAGGTAATTTTTCCTCATAGCTTGACATATTTATGCAGAATATTGGAAATGAATGACACGATCGGTACACTATATATGTGTGTATGTATGTTTGTGTTAAATATACGCAATTGTATTTGGATTATGAGAATGACACACTACCTTACTGCACTACCAAGGCCTTTGTGCTTGAAAAGACACTACAGGCTAAGTAAAAGCATGGTTGCCCTTGCATACAGGCTCATCCCCCACAACCCTCTCCAGCTGACCATCCCTAATCTTGCAGGCTTATAGGTGCTGGTGCCATGCAAAAAGCACCCAATACACTGTGTAGTGTTTGGCATTAGGAAGCGCATCCAGCCATAGAAACCATGCTAAGACAGATATGGAGCCTGAACAGCCCTTCAGCTGGTCAGCTTCTGTCAAGCCATCAAATCCATGCCTGCATGGAAAACGGATGTTAGATGATGATGATGTATTTGTGCCAAGTTAAGGAATATAAAGGGACACACACAAGTATGTACATGTGAACTTCAGCATGGTTTCCTCAACCAAATTTGATTCTCGTAGTGTTGGTAAAACTGAAGCTATGGCAGAAGACACTTGTCCAAGGTGCTTGATGTGAAATTGATCGTGTAACCATACAATTGCAAATCAAACTTCTCCAGTACTTAACCAGACAGTCATGTCCCATTGTAAATCATGTCAGGCTTGTGAAAGCTTCACTAAAGTAAATTATATGTGGCAGCTTATTATATGGGTATACAAACTGGTACGAAATTTTGGCATAAAGCCAGCAGTTTTGAGCAAGGGGACTAGGTCGATTATATCAACCACAGTGCCCAACTGGTGCTTATTTTATCGACCCTGAGAGGATTAAAGGCAAAGTCGCTCCCAGCAGTATTTGAACTCAAACATAAAGGCAGACAAAGGCATTTTGCCCAGCCTGTGGTCTTAATGAGCATACAAATTAATATTTATGTGATTTTAGATGAATTTTGAATTTTATGTAGTTTCTTATGAGTTTTTGCTTGTAGTTCTTAATCTTTTCAGAAATTACTTTTGATCATTTTTATTCATGTCTTCTGTTCTCCTCCCACAGAATGTTGTCTGCTGTTGTGCGTGCTTTATGTGTCATTTTTATGTCGCTTCTGATTTATTATGAAATGAGAGGATTGGCAGACTAGTATCACTGGAAACATTTTAACATATTCTCTATGAGCAGTTTGTGTGTTAAAAGACATTGAATAGATATTTTCTGAGAGAGTCTATACAGAACAGCAATCAATAATTTTACATAGAATAGCTGTCCATAATACTGGTCTCTTTTAACTATTAATACCAATTTGCCAGAGACAGCCACTACTAAAGTATTCATATTTAAGTTAAAATCGCAGTCAAAATCTTATTTATTATAATATGAGTAATCTGGTGAAATTTCAGTTGGTCAACATTGCATGCCAACTTAAGTGAGTGTCTTTTACTAAAGCCATAGGCTGGTCAAAGCTTCATGAATGGATCTGGTAGATGGAAACTAAAATAAGCCCATTGTGTGTGTGTGTGTGTGAAAGAGAGAGGGAAAGAGAGAGTTGGTGTCTCTTTGCCATCATACAAGCAGAGTTCTTCAGTTCTAGTCTTGGAAAATATGTTCAGCCAAGGGAGGAAATATTACCTGACTTGGAAACAGGTGAGCGCTAGCAATATGAAGGGCATCCAGCTATAGAAAATTTACCTCAACAAATTCCATCCAACTCATGCAAACATAGAAAAGTGGACGTCAAAAGGATGAAAATAAATCCAGAAATCGTGAATAGTCAACTCACAAGAAATATAGTCATGAAAAGTTAAAGAGTAAATTTAAATTCATTCAATAGTGTGATACTTATATTTGATAGGCAGAGGTACCTAGCACTGCCCAATAATGTATCTAATTGACATGAGATGAAGGAGCGTAGTCTAATCCTTTAGCATTTAAATCAGCCAAATCTAGCCTCTCATACTTACCCTGCAATGTCATTCTCAAAATAAACAAATTGTATCATCAAAATCCCAAAGCTATGATATGATGCATAATTGATTCAAAACAATGTCAATAAAGAAGCATTATAATTGATGGAGTAATCCGAATGCCAAAGGATAATGCGAAAATTGGCTGCTATATATGTCAGATCGAGCTAATATGTAGAGGTCTTGTTTATTGATTCATGCATACATATAAACACACATGGGACAGTAGGAAAGTGAGGGAGATTTAGTATATTTCTATCATTTCAAAATACATGGTGCCGGTGGCATGTAAAAAGCACCAACCGATCGTGACCGATGCCAGTACCCACTGACTGGCTCCTGTGCCGGTGGCACATAAAAAGCCCCATCCAAACATGATTGTTGCCAGGCCCACCTTACTGGCCCCCATGCCAGTGGCATGTAAAAAGCACCCACTACACTCTTGGAGTGGTGGGCATTAGGAAGGGCATCCAGCTGTAGAAATTCTGGCAGACCATATTGGAGCCTGGTGCAGCTGCTGGCTCTCCAGACCTCAGTCAAACCATCCAACCCATGCCAGCATAGAAAACGGACATTAATCGATGATGATGATTGTAGAAGCTCCATCATTAAATGAGATAGTAAAGAGCGCTTTGATAGAAAATTGATTGCTATTTCAGTCAGGTGTAGCTGCAACATGTATTGGCATGTATTGTAAGAAACAGCTGGGTTTCTTTTTCCAACATTCAACCCACACAAGTTAATGTGCAAAAAATAAAATAGAAATTTTGAAAGAAGTATCTATAAAACTAGTTTTTTAAACATCAAATGGCTACGTGGGTTCACTAGAATAAAATAGTATTCAAAGGGGTCCATAGAGAAAAATTGGTTTGATTTGACAATCCACTCAAGAAGGGTTTTACAATAAACTTTTCACCTCAAGGAGTTGTCAAGCTGCTATCATCATCATCATCCCTCCTTGCCCTCACTCTATGTCATGTCTTTTGTGTGCTTCTAATACTTTCTCTAGTCACCATTCCAGAGAGAGGAGAGAGATACAAAGAGAGAGAGAAAGACGAGCAGGACAGAGACAGACAGACAAAAAATTAAACAGACAAAGAGGGAGAGAGACAGACAGCAAAAGATAAAAGACAGAATGAAGAAGGGAGAAAAACAGTTTGACATCACATAAAAATAATTTTGCCTTTTGTTTTTTAACACAACCACACTTTCAACACATTTTGCCGAATACTCCTCCATTTCAAATTTCTCTTTTTCTCCATCTCCCTTCTTGACAGACAGTAGGGTGTGGTTTGTGGGGGATTTAGCCATATTTCTCAAAATAAATGTTATGCAACTTTCATGTGAGATGGTGAACAATAATATATATTGTTTTGTGGGTGTTCATTATGTAGAACTTGAATAGAAGGTAGACACAACTGATATATATACTATCTTACATGGGCAAGACAGTATTGACTAAATATAGCACACTTAACAGACATATATTTGTGTAACTATTCTATACATGTTCTATATGTATGTGCAGAGAAGAAAAATTGAGTATAATAAACTAAATTCACTATGTTAACTTGCAAATAGGTAAAATGTGATCTGTAATAAGAAGTGGCTATCAAAGATTTTAGCTGGTATGAACAGAAAAGACAATATTTGTGTTGATATGGATATACTCTGATCAAGCAGACTTATGTCCAAAAGTATTCTAATCGTGACCATTCCCCATTTTATTTTAGTAAACCACATTATCCAATATACCCTTTCGGTTCCAAGATTGTAGGATGTGATATAAGGAAGATTTAGTTTCTGCTTCTATTAGATCAAATGATCACAAAGTTTCTTTTGTCACTGACTTATGGAAGGTGAAACATAATAGTAATAGATTTGGGACTATCTAAGATATAGTTTGAGTAATTATAAAAATGTTGGAAGCAATGTGGTTGGGATCATGCACAAATGAAACATCTAAGAAGATACTGCATTGTGAACACATCTATAGAAGTAAAAGGATATAAATAGTAAAATGATGTTGATAGATATTGTGTGATGTAATTATACTGTTTATATATTTTATTTGTGAAGGCTGATGGTCTAATAGTTACACTATTGCAGATCATTAGATCATGGGTTTGATTCCCTGACTGGGCAGTGCATTATGTTCTTGAACAAAACACTTAATTTCATGTTGCTCCTGTCTCCCTTTCAATCAGTGGGGAATGTTGGCCTGCTTGCCTAGCCAGCAAGGTAGCATCATTTGAAGGCTAAAACAATGCAAAAATGCATTGTGATCAGCAATGTGTAACATCTGATAACCTGGTTGATCATGTGATATCTTTTATACTTGTTTCAGTCATTAGACTGCAGCCGTGTTGGGGCACCAAATTAAAGAACTCTAAGTCAAATGAATTGATCCCCTTACATATTCTTTTTAAGCCTGGTACTTCTATCATTTGCCAAGACACTACCCATGCCTGCATGGAAGGTGGACGTTAAACGATGATGAAACACATCAACACCAGTTGTCAAGAGGTGGTGAGGAACAAACACAGATACGAAGATACACACACACACACACACACACACAATGAGTTTCTTTCTGTCTCCATCTACATAATCCCCTCACAAGGCTTTAATCAGTCCCAAGGCTATAGTGGAAGATACTTGCCCAAGATGCCATGCAGTAGGAACCATGTGATTAGGAAGCAAACTACTTACCACTCAACTATGCCTGCACCTATCATAGCCACACCTACACATAATTGACTATTTATCTTACATACAATGTCAGTCTAAGTTACTATCTATCTGAGTCATACATCTTCCAAATTTTTCTTTTAAAAGTAATAAACAACA
The DNA here is from genome assembly GCF_046866305.1 of Octopus bimaculoides. Lineage (NCBI taxonomy): Eukaryota > Metazoa > Mollusca > Cephalopoda > Octopoda > Octopodidae > Octopus > Octopus bimaculoides. The sequence goes on along the minus strand of NC_142932.1, from coordinate 110,299,894 downwards.
TGATTCTGTCAATAATTCAGACAGAAGAAACTGCACCCAGTGCAGTCAGTAAATTGGCTGGCAAGTGAATAGTGTCAATGGAAAACTCATTAATCTTTCTGAGGAAATGTTGGTGCTACCCAGTACATTTTATAAAGTAGTTGGGATTTGAAGAGCAACAAGTTGATGTTCTGAACAGTGAATTTAAACATACTGAGTATT
>NC_142932.1:110247193-110292193 GCF_046866305.1 Octopus bimaculoides | reverse complement strand
TACCAAATCCACGCCTGAGGCTATAATAGAAGACACTTTCCTAAGGTGCCACGTAGTGGGACTGAACCCGGAATCATGTGATTCTTACCACACAGCCACGCCTGTGTGTGTGCATATATATATATATATATATATATATATATATATATATATATATATATATATACATACACACACATTTTTTTTTTGCAGTAGCACATCATACAGATATGAAACTTTATTTCATATAAAAAAAAATAAGCATTATCATCTTTATTAGGTTTTAATAAAATAATAAGATATTTAGCAGAATTCAGTATAATCAATACCTTCAAATTTTTAATATTTTAAAGAAATGCATTCATCCATTCCTTTTATATATATATATATATATATATATATATATATATATATATATATATATATATATTCTGTAGCATTTTAAAGACATGTTTACATAGAACCAAACAGATTGAAACTAGAGAAATCTATGCTGAATTTCTTTTCTTGAACTCAACATTTTTTAATAAAAGAATTTTCGCACTTTTGCTTATGACTTATGCTTTAAACTACTGCTTCTTGATAATATTTTGCTAAGAAATTCTTGTTAAATTATATCTTATTACCATGGTTTCAGCAAAAAGCCAAAATATAGGTTGCAATATAAGTCTAGAATATAATTAGAATGAATTAGTCAACTAAGAAAACAGAAATGGTGTGTGTGTGTGTGTCAGAGAGAGAGAGAGAGAGTGTGTGTGTGTGTGTGTGTGTGTGTGTATACACACATACACGGGGTGGGAATGATCAAAAGTAAACATCTATTTTGAAAAATAGTAATTTATAAAATAAAGAAAATGAGTGTTTGTGTGAGTCGATAGATGGATAGAGAAAGAGGAAAGGATATAAGCATGACAGTATAGGTACTCAAATTAAATTAATTATTTTTATTTTACTTCTTAGTTTTATTAATTTCATGTTAAATGTATATTATCCTTCTTGACGTTTTATTTTCTGAATTACCCTTATTTGTCAAGTTCAGTTTGAAAGACCCTGTAATATATTTGAAAGAACGCGTTTGTCTGATAAAGGGCTTTCAGACAAATTGAGGGGTATTTGGAAGAGTGTCGTGCGATTAAAATAGAGAAAACAGACGGTAGAAATTAAGTGGAAAAAAATACCACCAGCTTCTAATTAAGGGTCCATGAAAATTCTAATTAAGACTCTATGCATATTGAGAAAGAATAAATCTAAGTAGTTCTACACAGAAATGCATAGTATAAAAAGATTAGTACATTAAAATACAAACATAGAAAATAAATCAGATCACAAAAAGGAATATTTCTGTTATAAAAGTTAATCTGGTATAATCATCACTCAAGGATGTATATTTTATTGAAATGTCTCATTGCTATTTATTGTTAATTAAAATAATTATGTTCCATACATAAGAGTAACTGAAGTTGCTCATTTATAATGAAACTCTGAGTGCTGTCAGTAAGGAAATGAATGACTATGATAATGTTGAAACAATCACGCGGTACAGCTACAACTGAATTCTATGATAACTTCGCTGTCGGCTTTCAGAAACGATATTATTTGTGCTTTCTCTAATACATTATTCTAGCCCTCTAAAAGCAGGAGGCTTCTTACTTGCTTTATAAATTATGTAAGAGTTTGCGGCAATTATTTCAAAATATAGAAATCTCAATAAAATTACAGAATAATCGCAGATATATAATGGAATGGAAAAAACGATGACATAGTGATGAGAAATGACAGCAATTGGTGTATACGTCTGGGTTTATATAGATTTTTGCAGCGAACAAACAACAGCTATAACAAAGATCAAAGAAAGAGATGACGCGAACACATCAAGAATGAATGAATGGTGATTGTAAAGTAAAAGGGAGAAATAAAAACGAATTTGGTTTCGTTCTATCTCAGATCAATGACATAAAATACAATATTGAATTTAAATATAAAATTAAAACAAAGATGACTAATAAATATGAATTATTTCATTATCATTAAGATAACAGAAGAGAGATGCGGCACGTTAAATCAGTGTTTACATTTCTGATTCAGTTTACACTTGCACTCATCTCCGAGTTAAAAAGAAAAGTCAGCCTAAAATAGACAAACATCGTTAAATGTAGAATGAAATTATGATATTAACAATTAATACTTACTCTGCAGCTGTTTAATATCACTGAGTAGAATCAAGAAAAAGTAATGTGAGAAGGTCAGCGGGTCAGTTAGACTTTAGTAATTTGTATAACCGAGAGAATATCGTAATTAAAATGTTACTACTACTCGAGTGATAGTGATGCGAAAACACAGGCAGCTAGGAACTCTGCTTAGATAGATATGCGAAGGTCTGCGAGAATGTTAAATTATTTGTGACAGTAAACTGCCCAAGCTAGCTGTGAAGCATGAATGACAAGCAGACAGCTTGAGAAATAGTAGTAGGCTAAGTCGAGAAGGAAATAAGCACATGGAAGTCCAAGACGGGTGAGAGATACTGACTCCTATTCAGGCACAATGGTCTCGTGCCTATGATCAATTTTCAAGTGTGGATATGTTTGACTGTATATCGAGAAAGATCGAAGACTTCCGGTAAAAACACATGGCTATTCGTAATCTTAGTCATCTTACTATTAAATCATTAACCGTGTGGATTTAATATATTTATTGTCAAAATCTAAGCCTCGGAGATTTAGCAACTTTTCTTTTTTTTTATTATTATTATGTTAATATTTTATTTTTTTAGCCGTGTGAAATTATAGCTCGTATGTATCTTTTAAGTCTCCAGACAGTTTTAATTTCGCTAACCCCCTCCCCAATAAAAAGTTCTTAAAGGGCACTACTACAAGGGTACCTTAACATTGATCAATTATCCATACTAACACATAATATAACATGGACAGTTCAATGACAAAAATTTCATATCTTGGGAATGACTTTGCAACTTTATTCGAATATCAGGAAAATGTTGTCCATGAATCATCAACAGGGAATGAAAAAATAAAATAATAAAAGCAACGCATTTATTGACTATGTGATGGCTACCAGTGTATGTGTGTGTGTATGTGTCCCCACTTCCACATACGATCATTTCTAATGGACTCCAATAAAAGGGATGTAATATTACCCCTTCAGAGCCTGAGAGAAACTTTTCAAAGCGAATTAGACTGTTCTCAGAGCCCCTCGAATGATTTTGGGTGAAAGTGTCCTTTCAAAATTCAAAGGGGCTGTGAACATTTGGGTTTTTGTCTTTTTTTAATGTTTAGAGCAGGTACCTGTCAGATATTTCTGGCCCCATCTTTTGATCTCTGTGTCATAGACCATTGAACAGACAGAACCCCACTCATATATCTTTGTTGAGAAATAGTCACTTTTTCTATATATCATATAATAATTATCTTTCCTTACCCAGCTCTTCGAAACGCCGGTGTTAAAACGGGGGTAGCTGATGAAGGAAAATGTTCTCTATGTGGCTTGTGTGTTTTCTTGTCTACGTTTTGTTTGCAATGTCCTGTACCCAGATATGCACCTATACATACAGGTGGATGTCGGTATGCACATACCTGTACGTATATATGCATATACTCATTTACTATTTGTTTATATATATATATATATATATATATATATATATATATTTGTTTTGCAAGATTTTTTATGTGAAATCGTGTGTTGAAACAGATGTTGTTGTACTTGGGGATGGTCATATTGCCAGTTTAGCCAATAAAAACACACGCACTGTATATTTGGTGTTAATTTTTTTTTTTTTTCAGCTTTATATTACATTAATCTTAATCTTAATCTTATTTCGGCCAGAGTTCTTTCGTCACACTTCTGTGACCTCATCAGTGGTCCTTTGTTTCCTTCTTTCTTATGTGTGTCTCACCTTGCTGGCTGATAGTTAGCAAGGTGAGACACACATAAGAAAGAAGGAAACAAAGGACCACTGATGAGGTCACAGAAGTGTGACGAAAGAACTCTGGCCGAAATAAGATTAAGATTAAGATTAATGTAATATAAAGCTGAAAAAAAAAAAAAATTAACACCAAATATACAGTGCGTGTGTTTTTATTGGCTAAACTGGCAATATGACCATCCCCAAGTACAACAATATATATATATATATATATATATATATATATATACACATACATACATACATACACTCACATTTAATCCATAGCTGTTAGTCCAACAAAATACATTTTGTTGGAATAATGATTATAGATTAAATGTTAATTCACTCTCGAACTTATCTTTGATTTCTTTATTTCAAGTGGCTGGATATAGCTTCATCTGGCAGTGTTGGCTATAGCCTAGTCACCCGTATTACGAACCAGGTGATACACGAAGGAGTCATACCCTATGACTGGTGTAGCAGCATCATAGTCAACTGCTACAAAGGTAAAGGGGACGCTTTAGATACAAATAATTACAGAGGCATCAAGCTGTTAGATCAGGTTATGAAAGTTACAGAGAGGGTCATAGCCCAACTAATTAGGGAGCGAATCAATTTAGATGAGATGCAGTTTGGGTTCGTGCCAGGTAAAAGCACTACTGATGCCTTATTTCTAGTGAGACAGTTGCAAGAGAAATACCTAGCCAAGGATAAACCTCTGTACCTGGCTTTCGTTGACATGGAGAAAGCCTTTGACAGGGTCCCCCGATCCCTTATCTGGTGGTCAATGAGGAAACTTGGGATAGAAGAATGGCTAGTGAGAGCTGTGCGAGCCATGTACAGAGATGCGGCCAGTAAGGTGAGGGTTGGAAATGAGTACAGCAATGAATTCCGGGTAGAGGTAGGGGTCCACCAAGGTTCCGTCCTCAGCCCCCTATTATTTACCATAGTCCTCCAGGCAATCACAGAGGAGTTCAAGACAGGTTGCCCCTGGGAGCTCCTCTATGCTGATGACCTTGCCCTAATTGCGGAGTCACTATCAGAACTAGAGGAGAAGTTTCAGGTGTGGAAGCAAGGTCTAGAATTGAAGGGCCTCAGAGTCAACCTAGCTAAAACCAAAATCCTAATAAGTAGGAAGGTAGATAAAACACAAACCCCTTCAGGTAGATGGCCCTGCTCAGTATGTAGAAAAGGAGTAGGTAGTAACTCTATAAGATGTACCCGGTGCAAGCTATGGACACATAAGAGGTGCAGCAACATCAAAGGCAGGTTAACTAGCAAGTTAGTTTTTGTTTGTGGCAGATGTTCAGGTGCAATAAAGACTGCAAACAAACAGGAAACAACCTCTATCTCATTCCAGGGTGAAAAACTAGAGGTAGTCGATAGCTTCCGCTATCTGGGCGACCAAGTTAGTAGTGGGGGTGGGTGCGCTGAAAGTGTAGCTGCTAGAATAAGAATAGCCTGGGCAAAGTTTAGAGAGCTCTTACCCCTGCTGGCGACAAAGGGACTCTCACTCAGAGTAAAAGGCAGACTGTATGACGCATGCGTACGAACAACCATGCTACATGGCAGTGAAACATGGGCTGTAACTGCTGAGGACATACGTAAGCTCGCAAGGAATGAAGCCAGTATGCTCCGTTGGATGTGTAATGTCAATGTGAATACCCGTCAGAGTGTAAGTATCTTGAGAGAAAAGCTGAACATTAGAAGCATCAGTTGTGGCGTGCAAGAGAGACGATTGCGCTGGTATGGACATGTGGTGAGAATGGAGGAGGATAGCTGCGTGAAAAAGTGCCACACCCTAACAGTTGAGGGAACCCGTGGAAGAGGTAGGCCCAGGAAGACCTGGGCTGAGGTGGTGAGGCAAGACCTTCGTACATTGGGCCTCACCGAGGCGATGACTACGGACCGAGACCTTTGGAAATGGGCTGTGCGTGAGAAGACCCGGCAAGCCAAGTAAGATCGTTGCCAGTGCCCCTGGACTGGTTCTTGTGCGGGTGGCACATGAGATGCACCATTTTGAGCGTGGCCGTTGCCAGTACCGCCTGACTGGCTCCTGTAGGATTTTCGAGCGAGATCGTTGCCAGTGCCCCTGGACTGGCTTGTGCGGGTGGCACATAAAAGACACCATTTCGAGCGTGGCCGTTTTCGTGCGGGTGACACGTAAAAGCACCCACTACACTCTCTGAGTGGTTGGCGTTAGGAAGGGCATCCAGCTGTAGAAACTCTGCCAAATCAGACTGGAGCCTGGTGTTGCCATCCGGTTTCACCAGTCCTCAGTCAAATCGTCCAACCCATGCTAGCATGGAAAGCGGACGTTAAACGATGATGATGATGATGATGATGAACTTCTCACTCCCTGGAGTACACGCACGCACGCACACACACATACACACACACATACACACACACACACACACGCGTGTGGGGGTGGGGGGAAGGAAGAACATCATCAATTATATCAACTTCAGTATTCAACTGTGACTTATTTTATCAATTCTGAAAGGATAAAAGGTAAGGTGGGCCAGACAGGATTTGAACTCAGAACATACACACACAGAGGTAACTAAATATTGCCAGTCATATTATTCAATGCTTCACTGATTCTGCTGCCCTCTAATGATTATGCTTACTAAATGAAAGAATGGGTGCAATTTGAATCAATGACTTTATTTTTTTCTAGTCATAAACCACATTACTAATAGAATTATCTTCTGTGAATGGATATTTATTGATGGTGTGGTGGAATTATTAGAGCTTTGATTAAAATAACTTGTACTTATTCCATTTCTGAGTTCACTCATAACAACACAAGAGCTTAATATATATTGGGTCATCCCATAATACAGTTTTTATACTTCTTTATTTTTCAAAATTAAGATAAAGTTTTTTTTAAATCATAATATACTCTCCTTCATTTTCTACAATGCTCTTCCATATAGACTTGCAAAGCCCCTCTACCACAATTCACTTGTCCGTAACGAAAAATACTCTTCTAGTACTGTTCTGACCTCGTCTACAGAATTCATAGTTTTTCCATCCAGATGATTTTGAAGACTGCAGAATAAATGATAATCAGATGGGCCAATGTCTGGCAAATATGATGGGTGGGGCATCGTTTCCTATTCAAATTACTCCAGCCTTTGAAATGTCATCCTTGCTGTATGTGGCCAAGCATTATCCTGTTGGAAGAACACCTTTTGTCTTGAAACCAAAGATGGTCCTTTTTCTTCTGGTGCTGACTTAAGCCATTCATGCTGCTCACAGTAGATCTCCCTTGTTATTGTTTGATTTGGGTTTAAATGTGGACTAAACCTTTCATATCCCACCAAACAGATAACAACACCCTATGTGGGTGAAGCCTGGGATGCTGGTATTTCTCCTTTTCCTACCCACTGTCTTCAGCTCTTGACATTCTTATAGAGAACCCATTTCTCATCACCAGTCACTATTCCGTCCAAAAAAGGTTGATTTGTGAGATGTGACAACAAAGAAGAGCAGATATTAGACTTAGAAAGTTTGGAAGGAACTCAATGATCCAATTTGCTGACTTTTCTGATGGCATGCAGGTGTCGATGAATGGTTGAATGACTGTTCCTGTTGGAGTAGTGGAATCAAACCAAGATCAAATTATAAGTGAGGGGAGCTTTACAACAAAGACTACTGAGCAACAAACCAAGTTTATGTATTGCAAATACCCAATAACAACTGAAACTAATGCAAAAACTGGAAAACAGGAATCTGAAACCAAAAGATAAGTGGAAGGCCTTTATCAGCAAAGGCAGAGTAATGGTCAATGGGATTGTTAAGGTGACTGGTGCTGATATCACATAAAATGTTTTCATGCTGATGTCATGTAAAAAGTACTGGTGCACTCTGTAAAGTGGTTTGCATAAGAAAAGGTATCCAGCTGTAGAAAACCAGCCAAAAACAGACTATGGGACCAGTCTGGAAAACAACATATGATGATGATGATGATGACAAACTGAAACTAATACAAAAACAGGAGAACAGGAAACCAAAACAAAAGGATAAGAGGTAGGCCTTTATCAGTAAAGGGAGAACAATGGTTGATGGGATTGATAAATACCAAGAGCATAATGCAGTATGCGTAAGAGCACAAATTAAGTTGGTATGTTTACACTGTTCTATGTTGGATAAAGAAAAGTAGTATGTGCTACCGTAATTACCAGGTGCTGATTAATGAAAACTTGAAATTAAGTAATTTGATCACAGATTAATCTGTAATTACTATACACATGTACATGTCTTTAAGGTTAACATGAATATATATTCATATAAACTTACATCCACATAAATATCTGTACAAAAACACACACATATACATTTATTTATATATATACATATATATATACACACACACAGATATATATACAGATACATTGCAACTATTCATCATCATTTAACAGTCATTTTCCATGCTGGCATGGGCTGGACTGTTCAACAGGAGCTTGCAGGCAGAGAGCTGCTCCAGGCTCCAATCATCTGTTTTGGCATTGTTTCCAAGGTCGGATGCCCTTCCTAACACCAACCACCTTACAGAATATACTAGTGCTTTTACATGGCACCAGTATGGGTGCTTTCCTACATGGAACCAGCACAGGTGCTCCTTAGACGGAATGTTACAGGTGTTCTTTGCATGGTACCAACATGGGTGCTTTCTGCATGGACCTGGCACAGGTGCTTTTTACATGGCACCAGTATACATGGGGTCACCAAGTGGCTTACAAGACAAGGATGTCTCAGCTGAGACAGGGAGATGAACTGAGAGAACTAAAATGAGGAAACTAGTTTGAATATATCAGTGTTTAATATACATGTGAGTGTATGTGTGAGTGCGTGTGTGTGTGTGTGATCATCATTGTTTTAACATCTACATTTCCATACTTGCATGGGTCAGATGGAGTTCATCAAAGCAGATTTTCTATAGCAGGATGTCTGTTTTGATGCTAACCCTCACCTGTTTCTAAGTAAGGTAAAATTTCTCCATGGCTGGATATGTTTTCATAGAAGGCTGGAAATGAACACCACTGCTTGTAAGACAGTGACATTCCTTTTTTACTCCTTGTGCTGATACTGCATGATGTCAACAGAAACACATGCACCCACCCACAAACATACATATGCATACATACATGTGTGTGTGAATGTGATATATATTTGAAACTGAAACTTTACATATCACAACTCTGAGCTTCATGTCTTTAATACTCTAGAGCAGTGCTTCTCAAACTGTCTGATGTGGCATACTGGCAGTTTTTTTTTTCCAATGTTCCAGGGACCGGTAATATTTCTTAGCGATGTTAATTTATACCGGAAACAATATATATAATGAATATAATAAAAGTTGACAATTCTTTTTATCTTATATTTATTTTGCAAACAAATAATACAATATTACATAAGCATTTTTTAAGCATTTTATAATGTTTCTTTCCATTCTGGAAACTCGCAGCATACCAGCAGCTGATGGCTCGCAGACCAGTGCCAGTCCGTGGACCACCGCTTTGAGTAGCACTGCTCTAGAGATAATAAATACATAAAACATAAGATCGTATATTTGTAAGAACTTGTTTTATTTCTATTTGGAATCTGGAGCAGCACCTGGCCTTACCAGTTCTTGTCAAACCAGCCAACCCATGCCAGCATGGAAAACAGACATTAAATGACGATGACGACCACGACAACAATGACTGAAACAAAGAGATTTGATTTGTAAAATTGTGTTTATTTGTTTTTTTTCCTTCAGCTTCAAATAAATGTCTTTCTGTTTCACTGCTTTATTGTATTGATTTTTGTTTTGTTTTTCTGTTTTTGTGTGGTTTCTTAATCACACAGATATGCTTGCACCAATAATAGTATGACTTGATCTCTCACTGGGTAATCAGTAGTCTAAAGTAGTTAAATCATTTAAACAGATTTAACCAAATAAAGAGATCGTCTGTAAATGAAGTATTCTTAATATTCAAGTGAAAGTTATAGTTATTTGAATTACAGCCAGTGAAACTTATACTTATTTTACCAGCCCCAAGAGGATAAAAAGCAATGTCAATGCCTCTAGAATTTGAATATGAATGGAAAGAGACAGAACTAAATATTCTTAGATATTTAGTCTAGTGCGCTATATTTATACCACTCAACTACCCCTCATCAGTACAAAATATATATAATAATGTCCTTAAAACATAGCAATGAGCATCATAGAAATATTAAAAAAAAATCAAATAACAAGTATAACAGCCAAAAAGAGGAAGCTGTTGAGAAATGTGGTACTTAGATTTCCTTCAAATATTAGAAAACTGAAGTGTTACGAAGCTCATAATGAGTTGTTGTTAATGTTGACTGAGAAGGGCATTCATTGATAACTTCCCTCTCCTCAAGCTAACATGGACAGAGTGGGAGGACAGCAGAAAGAAACAGTCTTGTCCAATGTTCACACACCATTATATATGATATTTTCTTTCAATTTTATTCTCACTTCATATAGAAACCAATTATGGTGAATAGTCAACTTGTACAAACACATTTACAGTGTTTATTCTATTTAGATGATACCAGAGAGTGTAAAGAACTAATTTAGCTGTTGGGAGTTGAATTACTCAGACCAACTTCAAGAGATGTTAATTTTTTTTTTTTTTTTCTTTGATTTCTTTACTAACATAAAGTATCATTGGATTGATTTCATGCACAAGCTTCAAATTTATAGGAGGAACATTATATGTTGTAATATTCATGTCTTAAACACATTAGTAAGTTAAGCTAAAAGTTTTGCAACTAAATTGAAACTTAATGTAATCATTTTAGCAATTAAATATAGGGATTTCTTTTTATCTCAGCATAACACTAATTTCTGAAAGGATAAGGGCATAATTAATTAGATTAATGAAAATATATATTTCAATTACTTTATCAAACCATCCATGAGAGGTGAAAAGCAAAATTGATCCTAGGTTCATTTGAATCCAGAATGTAAAACGATAAAAGTAAATATGGTCAAGCTATTTCTACTATTTTGCCTAATTCACTGCCCTAAATTTATTGTTTTTTACTCAGATACAAGACATATATTTATTGATTAAACAAGATGTTATGATATTCATGCTTTTCCAGAAAGATTATTAGTAAAAGTAAAGTGAAATAGGAGAAAAACAACTAGTTTTAAATCTCTGATTGAGATCTATGTAGTAACAATACTGAATAGTAAAGTTTATTTGCCAACATAACATGGCAGTCCTGAATAGGACTATGTTACTACTTTTGAACCCCTAGGAAAACATCTTTTCAAGTCGGTTTATTAACACATGATCTGTGTCCGAGACATATTGTAAGGGGCCTACTACTCCCTTCTAGTCATTGGCAGTACCAACAGACCGATGGTTTCTGGATAATTTCCCTTATTTGGGAAGCTTTACCAAAATGAAATAACTTCAACCAAAATCAGAATTCACTTGCAGTCTAGCTCCCTTGCTATTTACTCCTAGTCTTATGGAACTCAAAGTATTGTTGAATTCATTATTGAAACGGATAATTCTTTCAGGCATCAACAATCATGAATTTCCATACCGAGATCTGAACATTCACAGTTTTCCTTTCAAAACAAACACCCATGGGTTCCTGTTACCTTCTGTTAGTTTATTTACAGTTAACACAGCTAATTGCCTGTTTTCTTGAGCATATCCCTCAAGCATAAGGCTATGTAATCATTAAGCAGAGGGATTGATCCACATGACATGAATGTGTGCCCACACTCTAGTGGGCCCAAACAACACGTGTCTAGGGGCCAGCTCTCTTCCAAGTCGTATATACCTAGACAGAGGATTAGCTTCTGCTATTTGGTCCATTAATTGAAGCTCTTGGCAGGTACTATAACCTCAGTCCAGAGCAAACCTGAGAGAAGTGATAATTAAGGAGTAACTTCACACTCTCCAAAATAGCTTAACTCCTGGAATGGAGCCTCACAACCAAATTCAGTTTGCCTTGCCCAGGACTATACTTAAACATCTGCTTTCAAAGTTTGATTTAGTCCAAAGAAGAAATTGATTTAAAGTGTAAATAAAAAATGCAAAAAAACTTCTCAAAATTCTTTTTCTTAACATAATCAAACTCATAAAGGACTGTTAGCATTCTCTGCCCATGATGCCTCACAGTATAATCAGATTGATGAAATAGATGTTCTCCCTAGCTCCACAAACACGCTTGCCTGAAGAGGTGTAATAAGACCAAAACAAGTTCAGAATTGATACCATAATTACCAAAGATCATATTCAACCCCCTCTGCATATCTTTGTTAAATTTTTAGCTAATTCAAATTTCAATTCTCTCCTTTGTTCTTTTGCAATGAATTCTAATTAATGTTGAAGACTTTTCTTCTTCTTATGCATATAATTTCAAATGATTAAAATTTTCTTTTTGGCTCACTAAATTACGTTAACCTGCACTTAACTATTTTGAACATTAATTAAGCTAGTGTTGACATATCTAATGCAAGAGCATCAAGTAGCTAATTAGAAATAAATTTGTAGTGAGGAAAAGCGAATATTAGTCATTGACTGATGTTTAAGGTTCCATTTCTGTTATCGTTTATTCCATTCAAATGCACAGACACTGTCAAAATTATCTGTATATGTGTGCCATTTACATTTAATGCATGCATGCATGCGTATGTGTGTATGTATGTGTGTGTGTGTGTAATTGAGGATTTAATGGGGTTTTTTTCTTTTTTTATTATTGTATTCTCTAAGTCTACAAACACTACTTGTTCACTGAGCAACATAACTGACGTCACAGATAATATATGTGAGCCACATTAAGCCTATGTAAAATACATTGCTCTACCAATAAATTGCTTCCAATGTAAATTCTGATCATCTTCTTTCTATTCCTTTTCCTTTTCTAAATGTAACCATTCTGTCACTAATTACAATGTACTGCTACAAAAAGTATATTTCCATATATACAATCCTTAAGCCTGTAACCTATTACATTGGAAGATCGTAAAAGTTATTTCATGTCTGGCTTAAAGAAATCTCATTCTAATGGAAATATGACCCCCGTCCCCACCCCCACCAATGTATTTACTTTCCCTCATCTCTCCCTGTCACTTTTACTGTGTTATTTCACTGACCTCAAAATTAGCTACTTGCACTGTCTTTCCTTTTCTTCCTTCCCAAGACTACAATGCCATAGGAAGTCACTTCCAGTCCAAGTGTTCCTTTTAGGTTTTGACAGGTAGTATTTAAGTTTAGCAATGATTTTTCTAAAATTGGAACACGATGACAATGGAATTGTAGAAGGTGATGAAAATGTATGCCATTAGTAATATAAGCAATGAATCAATTTTACCAGGGTATCATCCTTTTAGGGCTGATAAAATAAGTACTAATTGAGCACTGGGGTTGATGTAATTGACTTAACTACTCTTGGGTAAGAGCATAAAATCAGCACCCTTCTGCCAAGCCATGTCTAGCCGGTGTGTAGAGAAGGCTCATCAAACCAGTATGATCTCAAGCTCAAATTCATGGCCACCACATTAGACTGTGGTTGGTGGAGAGAACATGCTGAGGTCCTCGTCTTGAAGTGAACTGAATATGAGCAGTCCAATCCAATCCAAACCTAAGTCAAGTCTTGGATACTTGCAATAACATTTGCAATAATCTCCTTCAGCTACCCTGAGCAGCAAACTACATTTTGAGTACTTATTCACTTGAATGTAGATTTTTTACACTTTATTGCTAATGTTTTTTGGGGTTTTTTTCAAAATACAACATAGTCTTTGGATTTTCATAAACAAAGAATTAAAAAATATTTTTCAAACAAGATAAAAGTCTTCAAAAAAAAAAGGGGAATCTAAACTCAATACATTATACATCATCATTAAATGTCTACCATTTCATGCTTGCATGGGTCAGATGGAATTTTGTTGAGGCAGATTTTCTACAGACATGTTTTTCCATGGAAGATTGGAAACAAACAACATTGCATATACTGGGATCAATTTGGTCGACTAGAATTCTTCAAAGCAGTGCCCCAGCATGGCCACAGACTAGTGACTAAAACAAGTAAAAGAATAAAAGAGTATAAAAGCATTTTTATTTTTGTGTGTGTCTGTGAGAGAGAGAGAGAGAGAGAGAATGAGAAGAGTAGCTTGCAGTCTACCCCTCATTTTGGATAATTGCTATTTCCGAGGTTCCGCTAGCTATGAAACATATGTAGCCTGGATTTTATCGACTCTATTCCCTAATTTTGGGATATATATATATATGGGAGAATATACAAAAAATAACAACAGACGAGGACAGGTGGTGTAAATAACAAAAGTATATATTAGTATGACGCTCGGGAATACGGAAAGTCTTTGACGTTTCGAGCTACGCTCTTCAACAGAAAGAATACGGAGACAAGGAGAAAAACACGGAGAAAAAAAATTGAATAGTGTTCAGTCAACGGTCAATCATAATAATGGCCGATCATAACAATGACTGACCGGAAGTTAGAAATTCTTATTTCAGGAGAGCTAAGAAAGGGGGAGATAACAAACGGTGATCGGGAACGAGGGGCTGTGTGTGGGAGGTAGACTGCTGGTGATCTTGACGTATGTAGTGTGAAAATGGGGGAAGGGAGAAAGGGAGAAAGTAGTTGGTCAGTTGTAGTGTGTGCGTGGTGTGATGCGAGGGTATTGGTGTGGTGTGCGTGGTGTGATGCAAGGGTATTGGTGTGGTGTGATGTGAGGGTGTTGGGAGGTGGGGAAGGCATGGGTGGAGTGTGGGGTAGAGGTAGGGGTATGTGGGTAGGGTGGGGTATGTGGGTAGGGGTGGGTGGTGGGTGTAAGGAATTGGATGGGGTGGAGTGGGAAGGTAGAGTAGGAGTGTGTTGGGGTGTGGTGGGATGAGCTTATGAGGGGGTGTTGACGAGGAGGGAGAAGGGGAAGGTGGATGTAAGAGAGGGGGAAGATGGGTATGGGAGGGGAGAGGAAGAGAGGAGAGAGGGTGGGTATAAGAGAGGGAAGGGGGATTGAGAGAGGGGGAAGGTGGGTATGGGGGAGAAAGAGGGGAAGGTGGGTATGGGGGGAGAAAGAGAGGAAGAGAAAGAGAGGAAGAGAAAGAGAGTGAGAGAGAGGGAAGAGGGGTATGGGGGGGAAGAAGAAAGGAAGAGAAAGAGAGTGAGAGAGAGGGGAAGAGAGTGAGAGAGTAAGGGTGAGAGAGTAAGAGTGTAGAGAGTAGGAGAGTAAGAGTGTAGAGAGTAAGAGTGAGAGAGGGGGGAGTACGGGAGAGGGGGGAGGGGGGAGTACGAGAGAAGAGAGTGAGAGAGAGTAAGAGAGAGGAGAGAAAGAGTAGGGGTGAAGAGAAGTGGGAGTGGAGAGAAGTATGAAGAGAGGTACAAAGAAGTAGGAGTCGGAGCAGGAGGTGGGGGAGGGGAGAGATGGGTGGTAGGAGGGAGGGTGGGGGAGAGAGACAGGAGGAGGGGGTTAGATGAAGAGTGGAGGGGAGTTGAGCCCATGTGGCGCAAAGGAGCGAAGATAGAAGATTAATCCCTGTTCACGGCGCAAACGGGAGTCCGGATGGCCCCTGTGCATGGACAATCCAAACACAGACAGGTGTTGCCGCAAGGAGTGGCCGGCAGAACGGAAGTGGCGTGACACCGGGGTGTCATTGCCGACGTTGATATCTCGGAGGTGTTCCGCGAATCGGTCGGCCAGGCGCCGCCCCGTTTGTCCGATGTACAGGGATTGGCAGAGAGAGCAGGAGAGGCAATATATGATGTTGGTAGACGTGCAGGTGAAGGAGTCGGTGATGCGATAGGGTCGGTGATGGGTGCTGGTGAGGAGGGTGGTGTTGGAGAGGTAAGGGCAAGTGCGGCAGCGTGGACGGGAGCAGGGGAAAGAGCCAGGTTGGGAGGTTGGGTTGGGGAAGAAGCTGTGGACCAAGAGGTCCCGTAGGTTGTGGGCTCGTTTGAAGGAGGGGAGGGGTCGATTAGGGAAGATGTGGGAGGTGGAGGGGTCGGACTGGAGGCGCCGAAAAGCTCGGAGAATGGAGCGTTGGAGGGGTAGGGTGGTGGGATGGTAGGTGAGGGGAAAAGGGAGGCGGGAAACGGCAGGGCGGGTTCGGGGGGAGAGAGCAGATGCACGGTCCACAGAAGTGCTCTGGCAAGGGCGGTGTGGATGGTGGTGGGTGGATATCCACGCAGGCTAAAGTGGTGAGCCATGAGTTGAGACTGAGTCTCAAAGTCATGGCTGTCGCTACAAAGTCTGCGTAGACGGAGGAATTGGGAATAGGGGATGGAAAGTTTTGTGTGTCTAGGGTGGGAGGAGGAGAAGTTGAGATAGGAGTGTGAGTCTGTGTGTTTGTAGTGGATGGAGGTGCTAAGGGCGGAGTGGAGGATGCTGACCGAAATGTCGAGAAAGGGGACAGAGGTGTCAGAGACAGTACAGGAGAAGTGGAGGGCAGGATGGAAAGATTGAACGAAAGAGAGGAACGAGTCAAGATGTTCGCGGGAGAGAGAGGTGGCACCGATACAGTCGTCGATATACCGACCGTATAGTTCGGGAGTGGGACCAGTGAAACTGGAGAATATTTGGGCCTCAACATAACCAACGAAGAGGTTCGCGTAGTTGGGGCCCATTCTCGTCCCCATGGCCACTCCCGAGAACTGCTGGTAGATATCTCCCGCGAACGAGAAGCAGTTGAGAGATAGAACAAGTTCGGCCAGACGAATGAGTGTGGAGGTGTCGGGTTGTGGGTTGGGGCGTTGGTCTAGAAAAAACTTCAGGGCACACAGCCCCTCGTCGTGGGGGATCACTGTATAGAGGCTCTGGATGTCTAGAGTGAAGAGAAGCTTAGAAGGGCCGGGAGAGAAAGAGAAAGAGTTGAATAGACGAAGCGCGTGGTTAGTGTCATGAATGTGGGAAGGGAGAGAAGCCACTAGGGGGGCGAGGACCCGGTCTAGGTATTTTGAGATAAGCTCGGTGGGGCAGTTGCAGGCGGAGACGATGGGGCGGCCAGGGTTGTTCGGTTTATGGATCTTGGGGAGGAAGTAAATGGTGGGGGTGCGTGGGGTGCGAACAATAAGGTTGGAGGCGGTGGCGGGGAGACGGGAGGAGAGGATGAGGTCATGGATAGTGGAGGACACAGTCTGTTGGTAGCTGGGCGTGGGGTCGGAGGGCAGAGGGCGGTAGAATGAGGTATCTCGAAGTTGACGGAGAGCTTCGGCCTCGTAGAGGTCCGCGCGCCATACTACCACGGCTCCACCCTTATCAGCCGGTTTTATGATGATGTCCGTGCGGCGTCGGAGGGATCGAAGGGCCGAGAGTTCGGCTGGGGAGATGTTGAGTCGAGATGGACGCCTGGAAAAGTTAAACCGGCCCACAGCGCGTTGGCAGGCGCCCGCGAAAAGATCAACTGCCTGGAACTGGCCAGGAGCAGGCGTCCACTGGGATGGTCGTCGGCCCAGGTCAGTGAAGCAGTCCTCGTTGGGTGCGGGTGGTGTGTTATGGAAAAGCGCACCCAACCTAACGCGGCGCACAAAGCTGTGGACATCAGCACGGGTTTGAAATTCCTTGCAGGATGGAGTGAGTGGGATGAAGCGCAGACCCCTATTGAGGACGGAGCGCTCCGCCTCAGAGAGAGGAAGATCTGGGGGAATGGTAACGACAGGCTGAAGTGGAGAAGGGGTGGGTGGAATAGAAGTAGGAGGGGATGAAGTAGGGTTAGGAGGGGCGGTCGGGATGGTGGAGGGCTGGGAGGGAGGGGGTGGAGTGTGTGTGGGAGAGGCAGGGTGGTTGGGTGTGGGTGGGGAATGCACATCAGGGAGGGAGAAGGGTGGTGGAGGGGTTGGGGTAGTGGCATCGGGTGTAGAGGAATGGAGGAGTGAGTGAAGTTTGCGGAGCTTAGTGTCGGTAAGAAATGCATGAAAGAGATGATTAAGTTGAATGATAAAGCGCAATGTATTGTGAGCATGGGAGGGTGACAGAGAGGAGAAAAATATGGAAAAGGCTGGAGGAAGAAGGCGGTCGATAGTGTGGATTTTAGAGAGATTGGAGCGAATGGTGGCCCGCATAAGGCGGTAGGATGTGGTGCGGAGTATGGGTAGAATGGTGGTAGAGGAGTGGAGAGTGGGGTGGAAATGGAGGCGGAAACCCTTAGGGATGAGGCGGTGATGTAAGCAGCGACTGAGAAACGTAATATGACTAGAGAAACGAGTCTTCTTGAATATGAGTAAGGAGAGTCGTATAGTAGGTTGAAAGTATAGAGAGGGAAGTGTGCGGAGGTATAGTTTTAGGCGGTTGTGGAGAGTGAGTTGGAAAGATTTGTAGTCAGGCATGATGGAACGAGAGAGAAAAGAAAATTAGACGTGGGAAGGAGAATTACAAAAGGTGTGGTGGAAAAAAAACAAGCGTGATGAGAAAATTGGACGTGGAAAAAAGGAAAAAAAGAAAAAAAGGGGGGAAAAAAACTGGAAAAAAAACTTTTTTAACAGGTGTGGGGGAAAAAAAATAAAGGCATGAGGAGAAAAAACGAAAAAGGGGTTGTGAGAAGAAAATATATGCGAGGTGGGAGAAAAAAACAAAGCAAAAAGGAAGATGGGACAATAGGGAGAAATGGGGTGACAGGGAGAGGAGAAAAGAAAGGGAGGGAGAAGAATACAAAGTAATAGGTGCAGATTAGAGAAGACAGATTAGGAACATCCAGAGTACGAAGAGACGGTAGGTGAAGGAAAGTAAGGTAAAAAAGGATGATAAAGGAGGTTTACAAAAGTGGAAAAGTTCAATATATATATATATATATATATATATATATATATATATATATATATATATATTATAAAGCAGTTGTAAATCTCCAAATCATAATCAGTTTCTGATTAAGAAAAATAGTTTTTTGGTTTTTTTTCATTTTGCAGATTCTGAATAACCAAGCAAAAATTCAAAGAAATCTAAGTATTAAAAATTAAGGAAGGAAAAAAAAAAACAAGAAAAATAATTTAGAGGTTGTGGTTAAAAATGTTCACGCTTAACAAGTTGGGGGCAAATCTTCAAGGTTCCATTCATTCAAACGTATCCACGTTGAGAAAATTTATGTGTGAACCACAGACGTTTATGGCTTGTGTGAGTGATTTGTTTAGAATTTAAGGAGGGGACCTTTTTAACTGTATTCTGTAAGTCGACAAACACTTGTTCACTGCATAACATTGCTGACATCACAGCTAATATATGTGGCCCACACTATGTTTATGAAATATAGCATTGCTCGACCGATAAATTGCTGCCAATGTAAATTCTAATATTACATTTGTTTTCCTTTTATAATTCTTTTTTTTTTTTTCGTTTTTCTTCTAAACATAACCATTCTGTCAATAGTTACTACAGAAGTATATGCCATATACACAATCTTTAAATTTGTGCCTCTCATTTCATTGGGAAGAGGCTCATAAAAGTGAATTCTTGTGTAGCTTGGTTTGAAGATATTCTTGTTTTATAGGATATAAAATTCCACTCTAATTAATGCACTTACTTTACCTCATCTCTTCCTGTCACTTTTACTGTGCCATCTTCTTGACCTTGAAAGTAGCAATTTGCACTGTCTTTCCTTCCCTTTCTTTTAACCACTACAACCTACAGACACTTTCTGTTGAAGTGTTTTTTTCAGTTTTTTGTATGTAGTATTCTAGTTAAACACTGATTGCTTACATTAGCAGGAAGCATCATTAGTGATATAAGCAGTGAATTTATTTCCAGAAGGTGCAAGAATAGCTGTGTAGTTAAGAAGTTTGCTTCCTGCCCACATGGCTTCAGGTTCTGTCCCACTGCATGGCACTACAATAGCCCTGGGCCAACTAAAGCCTTGCAAGTGGACTTTGTACACATAAACTGAAAGAGGACCACTAAGAGAGAGAGAGAGAGAGAGAGAGAGAGAGAGAGAGAGAGAGAGAGAGAGAGAGAGAGTGAATGTGTGTGTGTGATCATCATCATCATCATTTTAATGTCTACTTTTCCATCGATTGAACAGAGTTAAATGAGATGCTGTTCCTGTCACCAACCTTCATCTGTTTTCAAGCAAGGAAATATTACCTCATTGTCAGGCATGCTTTTGCAGAATATTGGAAACTAACTTAAAAGCCACCTGATAGGGCGGTTTTTAAGCTAGTTCCTGTGGAGGGCTCTTCATTGGGTCTTGGGCCCAACAATGACACTTCATGCATTCAGTACATATTAAATTTTATTAAACTTAACCAATATTTTTCAAGCAATGTACAATTTTCACAAAAAACAATGATATAATTTGTCAACTTGGAACTTATTGCAAAGCTGCATGATAAACAACATGGATCTTTTCAATCTCAACATTTTTTGTCTTCCCATTCGGGAGTCAGTACAATTTTTTGTTTATCTAACCTTCTTTCTCTGTCTCTCTTTCTGTTGATTGTTTTCAACCATCACCATCACCACCATCAATGCCACAACTGCCATACACACACTATTCAGACTTCTGACGCTACCACCATCAATACTTTTGACTTTGCCGCCTTCCCCTCTACCACCGTCACCACTGTCTTTCACATCGCTTACTATCGCGTCATCCCTGACCATCTCGGCTATCCCCACCACCACCACAACCATCGCCTCTGCCTCTATCACAACTACAGCTCATATTATTACTCTCACCCCATTACCATCACAACTGTCAATCTACTGCCACCCTCACCGTCTCTATGCCTACTATTACTTTCACCCCAACATGAGAAATAGTAGAAGTGTCATTGACTAGTGAGAGAGTGGGGGGGAGTGTGACACACTGACACACAGAAATTCGTTTTGACATTTATTATTATAGATGCATGACACAGTCTCTTTGACAATAACACTCATCTACTATTTACAACTATTACACTATGTCAAGACAAGGAGACACACACACACACACGACAGACTTCTTTCAGTTTCCATTTACCAAATCTACTCACAAGGCTTTGTTTTGTCTGGAGCTCGAGTAGAAGACACTTGCTCAAGATGCCATGCAGTGGGACTGAAGCCAGAACAAAACTTACCAAACAGCCATGCCTGCAGCTGTCATCATCAGTGTCATCATCGTTTAATGTCTGCTTTCCACGCTGGCATGGGTTGGATGGTTTGACTGAGGGCTGGCAAGCCATAAGGCTGCACCAGGCTCCAATCTGATCTGGCAAAGTTTCTACAGCTGGATGCCTTTCCTAATGCCAACCACTCCGAGAGTGTAGTGGTGCTTTTTATGTGCCACTGGCACAAGGGCCAGTCAGGTGGTACTGGCATTGAGCATGCTTGAATGGTGCATTTTATGTGCCACCAGCATGGGAGCCAGTCAGGTGGCACTGTCATCAGCCACGACAATGACTTCACTTGTATACATGGAAAAGTGGATGTTAATGATGATGATGTGTATGTGTGTCTGTATGTATATGTGTGTGTGAGTGACATCTTGTGATAATTGTGAATGAGTGTCACTGTAAAAAAAACAATATCATTCATTTCCAATATTCTACAAAATCATATCTGGCCATGGGAAAATATTACCTTGCTTGGAAACAGGTGTGGATTAGTGTCAGGAAGGGCATTTGGCTGCAAGAAATCTACCTCAAACTCTGTTCAAACCATGCAAGCATGGAGAAAATGGATGTTAAAATGATGAAACTGGAGAATCAAAGTTGAGTTGTGGTGCCCTTCATTGTTAATACATTTTATAACTACTGCAACTTCTAAGCATAGATTTTTGCCTACACAGTTCTAGAACTTTTATTATCAGCCTTTTTCTTTTCTAAGCAACAGAAATACAGATTCTGATAAAAAAAATAATAATTTTTTTCTTTTAAGCGATAAAAGAGGTATTTGTCTTTGAAGATGAAGGGTAGTCAAGAATATATTTTTTTGCAAATTCTGAAACTTTGATGTTCAAAAACAAAAAATTTGAAAATTATTTTCCTAGCAAAAAGTATAATAAAAAAAGTCGGGAAGGAGACCACATTTTTTTTTTTTTGGCGGATCAAGGTCATTTTTCCTGCTAATGAATGCAAAGATTAGTAAAAATATATTAAAAAAACTCTTATTCTATTCACTGCTCTATATAGTTATTAGATTTAAAAATATCCATTTGCATGTTGTTATTATTATTATTATGAGGAAGACAGTGAGCTGGCAGAATCGTTAGCATGCTGAGCAAAATGCTTAGCAGTATTTCTCCTGATACTATGTTCTGAGTTCAAGTTCTGCCAAGGTCAACTTTGCCTTTCATCCTTTTGGGATCAATAAATTAAGTACCATTTGAGTACTGGGGTTGATGTAATTGATTTAACCCCTCCCCACCCTCCAAATTTCAGGCCTTGTGCCTATAGTAGAAATGATTATTATTATTATAAGCTGGTAAGCTGGCAGAATCGTTAGCACACTGGGCAAAATGCTTAATGGCATTTTGTCCGTCGGCGAGCTGGCAGAAACGTTAGCACATCGGGCGAAATGCTTAGCGGTATTTCTTCTGCTGTTACATTCTGAGTTCAAATTCCGCCAAGGTCGACTTTGCCTTTCATCCTTTCGGGGTCGATAAATTAAGTACCAGTTACGCACTGGGGTCGATCTAACCAACTTAATCCATTTGTCTGTCCTTGTTTGTCCCCTCTGTGTGTAGCCCCTTGTGGGCAGTAAAGAAATAGGCATTTTGTCCGTCTTTACATTCTGAGTTCAAATTCCACTGAGGTCAACTTTGCCTTTCATCCTTTCAGGGTTAATAAAATAAATACCAGTTGAATACTGGGGCTGATGTAATTGACTTATCCCCTCTCCTGAAATTGCTGGCCTTGTGCCAAAATTTGAAATTATTATTATTATTAAAGTGGTAAACTGGCAGAATCATTAGTGCATTGGACAAAATGCTTAGTGGAATTTCATACGGCTCTTTATGTTCTGGGTTCAAATTCTGCTGTAATCAATTTTGCTTTTTATGTCTAAGCTGTTTAGTTTGACTACTGCCCGCCGCCGCCGCCGCCGCCGCCGCCGCCGTCGTCGTCGTCGTCATCATCATCATCATCATTATTATTATTATTGAGTGAGAGAGCAGTGCATGTCATCAAAGTGACTTTGGGGTAAAATATATGAAGCCCAGTATTCCCACCATCACTACCTGTCTGATAAGGGTACACCGGGCACATGCATCACAACCACATGTGCGCTACATGGTGATCTCATACCAAGATAAACAGCGCATGACCTCGCAGGTGGGGCCCAGTTAGAATCTTCTTCAGGTCGAGTAGCCCATCCTGCTCAAAAGGTCCCTGAATAAGATTTGTTTAAGGATGTTGAGCAAAACACCCATGTTTCCAAAGGCAAATTACTCAAACCCAAAAGAATTTTTCTCAACACATGGCTATGATGCTCCCCCTTATTATTATTATTGTTGTTGTTGTTGTTATTATTATTATTATTATTAAAGCAGTGAGCTGGCAGAATCATTAGCATGTTGGGCAAATTGCTTAGTGGTATTTCTTCTGGCTCTTTACATTCTGAGTTCAAATGCTGCTGAAGTTATTTTTTGCTTTTCATCCTCTTGGAGTCAATAAAATAAGTATTGACGGAATCAATTTAATCGACTTCTTCTCTTCAAAATTGCTGGCCTTGAGCCAAAATGAGAAAAAATATTATTATTTTCTGTCTGTATATTTTGGCTTATTTGTTTTATGAACACGAATATCAACTATTGGAAAGATTCCCATTTCTGAAATATAAGTTAATAAATTCATTTGATTTATTCATATTTTATTTGCATGTTCACATTTGTTTGCATTGTGAGGTGTGTGTATAAGTGCAAGTGTACCTGTGTTAATCAATAAACCGCCTCATTCATCAGCGTCATTAGCTATTCACCAGTTAATATCAAACAATCAATGAGTTCAAATATTAAGTTAAATAAAACCAGTATTAGTTATAGTTCATTATCCTCCTCATCATCATCACCATGAACAAATGGATGGAAAAAAATGCATTTGATCAATCCTAAAAGCTCCATAATTATACTTCTAATAGTATGTAAAAAAAAATTTCTGATTTGATTTTTTCTTTTTGTCACTGTTGTCTCATCATCATGACTGCAACCACCACCATCATTATTTTACATTTGTTTTTCATGCATCTATGTGTTGAATGAGTCACTAAGATCCAAGTCAGTTTTATTCAGAACTACTTCTGTCTTACACAAGTCAAAGAACCATCTCTTGCTTGGACTTCTCATTTTTAACATAGTTTCTATGGATAGACACTCTTATTAACACCTTCCACTTGAAATTCGGGCAAGGTTGTTTATGGAAGACCAGCAGTTGCCCATGCATACCGGTCTCCCCTCTCCACGCCACCAGTTATCCAAGGGAAAGGCAAAGGTCAATACAGCTTGACACCTGTGACGTCCCAACTCATTTCAACAGCTGAGTGAACTGGAGCAATGTGAAATAAAGTGTCTTGCTCAAGAACACAACACGCAACCTGGTCCAGGATTCAAACTCACAACCTCGCGCTCGTAAGCTTGACGCTCTAACCACTGAGCCATGCGCCTTCACTATATATTATATCATATTATATTATATTATATAAAAATTAATGGGTTGAATTTCAGATCACAATCCATGACAAGTTGGGAGATATGTGGAGGTTGAGAGTTTGAACTTTGTCCAGGACAGTGTTTTCACAAAAGCATTCATGTTTGTGTTTAAGAAGTTCACTTCACAAATATGAGATTTCTGGTTCATTCCCACTGTATAGTACCAAGGGTTGGAGTCTCCTACTGTTGCCTGTGCATGATTAATGACTTGTGAGTAGAATAGAAAGAAATTGCTGAAAATACCCCTTTTTTTGTTTTTTATAGGCTTCAGACATTTGTTTCACGCAACAATCTAGAATTTGCAAAAAACTTAATACAAAAACCATTTTTCTAGTCTTTCTTTCCTTTTATTTGGCAAAACGTTTTTCAAAAACACATAGTTTATTGTCTCAATTGTTTTACTTAGCAAACTGTCTAACCCATGCCAGCATGGATAATGGACATTAAATGATGATAATGATTAAAAATGACTACTCTATGAATGGAAATATTGAACAATTTAGCACCTAATGCTGTTCAGTACTTACAAGCAAACTACATTATTGCGAATGACAAACTGCATGTCTATGGTAATAAACTTGTCATTGCAACAGTCTCAAAGGTATCATTGATGATGTTATATGGAGATGCTCAAAATGTAAAAAGACAAATTTAGTGTGAAGCAACACATTTCTTGAATAATCTATATTGACGACACCCGTCATATTTCAAATAGTATTAGACTTTGTATGTGAAGTCCCAGTGACTAGCTGTATGCTACTGAATGGTATTAGGACTGAAGCAGTAATTCAATGGCGCCAATAATATTGTGATATTTATTAATAGAGCAGAAAACAAAAACAAAAAAAAAACTATAAAACAGGATGTAACACAGTGGACCCAGCCTTGAAATTGATGAAAGCTTAATGTTCAAATGCAAAAATCATGTTAGGGTTATCAAACAATTTGGAGTCATTGAATTTTAAAACACACACACGTGCACACACACACACGCGCACGCACGCACACACACATACACACATTCTGCATAGGTGTAAGCATGGATTTATGGTAAGAAGCCTTGTTTTCCAATCACATAGTTTTAGGTTCAGTCCCACTGCATGGTACCTTAGGCAAGTGTCTTCTACTGTAGCCTCAGGCCAACTGAAGCCTTGTCAGGGATTCTGGTTGAAGGAAACTGAAAGAAGCCCCATATGCATATGTATATATTTATATACATGTCGATGTGTCTGTATCTATGATTGTTTCCCATCACTACTTAACAATTGGCAATGGTTTTTTTTTTACCAATAAACTAGCAGTGGTAGTACTTGTAAACTAGCACTTCAGCAAAAGACATTAATGCAATAAGTTCCAGATTTAAAAAAGAAAGTACTGAGGACAATTCGTTTGACTACAACCTTTCAAGGAGGTGATACAGCATGGCCGCAGTCCAATGACCGAAACAAATAAAAGATATACTTAGTTGTGCTACAGTGACCTCAGAAGCAGTGAACATCAGCCCATCTTTACTGACAAGTAATGAAGTTATAATCATCGGGACATTTTTGGTTATAGCCACAAAACTATATAAATTATAAGTAAAATTAATCACTGTACATACATATTACTAGCAGGGAAGCGAATCCCTACCATCCTCCAACAGACAACAGGATCGCGGGACTGACTCAGTCTATGCTAACTTGGGTAGGGTATACACCAGTAAAGTCCTTATATACACTATCCAAGTGTCCCCCCCCCCCACTAACTTTCTTTCCTAGTAACTTTCAGATAATATGGATATTTTTAAATGAAATTTTCAACAGGTACCGCCTAGAAGGTGTAAATTACGATTATAACAATTTAATGTGAAAAACAAAAGCAAAACAAAAGTGGTGGGCGCAAATTATTTTAAATTTCAAGTTTCATTTTGCTGATGTGTGTGTGGGGGGGGGGGGGGCGCTCTCACCAATTTTGTCTCTTCACAATAAATTCCAATATAATCGTAATCTACACCATCTGAAGCGTATTTATAGAAAATTCCATTAAAAAATATCCATTTTTCTGAAAGTTATGAGGAAACAAAATCGGTGTGGTACACACGTGTAGGTATGCCCAAACGTGAATCTCAAATACATGGATCAAGTATAAATCAGGATCAACTGGTGATATGAAGCGGGTACCTGTGGACGAGACGTACAGAGAAGCTTACAACATGACAAGCGATAAAGCTATAGCTAATTATAATGTTGTCTAAGACCACATTATTGATCTCTGTTCTTGGTATTTTTGTAGTTCTTGTACAGTATAGGTATGTTCTGGATTTATTTATATATTATTTTTCCAATCAGAACAATAATAGCAGAATCGTCAGAGCGCCTTACAATATTTCCTCTGACAGTATTTATAAAACATTCCGAGTTCAAATCATGCTTTCATCCTTTCCGGGTTGGTCTCAATTGATACCTTCCCCTCAAAATTCTTGTCCTTGAAACTACTACTACTACTACTACTACTACTACTACTGTTGTTGTTGTTGTTATTCTCGAAGGTGGCGAATTGGCAGAACCGTTAGCACGCAGGGCAAAATTCTGCCGAGGTCAACTTTACCTTTCATCCTTTCGGGGTCGATAAATTAAGTAACAATGAAACACTGGGGTCGATGTAATCGACTAGTTCCCTTCTCCCAAATCTCAAGCCTTGTGCCTATAATAGAAAGGATTATTATTATGGTGGCGAGTTGGCAGAATCGCTAGAGTGTCAGATAAAATGCTTAGCGGTATTTCGTCCGGATTTTTACGTCCTGAGTTCAAATTCTGCTGAAGTCGACTTTGCTTTCCAGAATCCTTTCGGGGTCGATAAATTAAGTACCAGTGAAACGTTGGGATCGATGTGACTGGCTCCTCCCGGAAAATATGCCAAAATCAAAATTATTTCACTTGGAAGACGTCTTTTTGTAAACAGCATATTCAAAAACAGGTTCGTTTTTCCATACCAAAAATCAGGGCTCAAATGATAATAAAGTTGGGGTGTATGATGCGAAACTTGTAAATGTCAATTATATGCATTACGATCAGGTTTCTTGTCCATTTAGAGTCTTTTATAATCGGCAATCATACTTTTGGAATATCAAATAGCCAATTATTTGTAATATATACAGTTTTAAAAATAAAGATTGCCAAGAGAAAAATCAATAACCATGTTATGAATGAATGATTTATATGAGTGCAAAATAGACAGACCAATCGAAATAGCGAAGCACTGATAGAAAGGCGGTTACTTATTGGGAATTGAGTACAACTTATTTCACTGTAATAGCAAGATAATTACAGATCATTTTCTATCTGATTGGAGTGTGTAGCTATTCGTTCCTGATGAAAACGAAATATGTGTATG
Source organism: Octopus bimaculoides (assembly GCF_046866305.1). Lineage (NCBI taxonomy): Eukaryota > Metazoa > Mollusca > Cephalopoda > Octopoda > Octopodidae > Octopus > Octopus bimaculoides. The sequence continues at coordinate 110,264,290 of NC_142932.1, read as the reverse complement.
GCTCCTTATATTTGATGTAATATAACACAACATAAGATAAGAAGAATGTAACAATTTGATAAAGCAATAATAACAAAGACAGATCAACTAATGAATGAACGATATATGTTTAGAAAAGAAAAGGGAAAAGAAGAGAAATCAGTTACGTCACTCTAAATCAGATCAAAGGCATATAGGATAGTTTTAAGACAAACTCAAAACTGCATATAAACAAAAGATATTGTAACGAGTTATTAAATATTTCATTATCTTTAAAAGAGGTACGACACATTAAATCCGTGTTTACATTTCTTATTCAGCTTACACTTGCATTCACATACAAATAGAAAATAAATTATAAATCAACCTAAAATAGACATAACCATCTAGTTAAATGTATAGTGGAAATTAAGATAATAACGATTAAATACTTACTCTGCAGCTGCTTAGTATCACTGAGTAGTATCGTGAAAAAAAAAAAGCAACCTGAGAAGGTCAGCGGGTCAGTTAGACTTTAGCAATTTGTACGACAGAGAATAAGGTAATTAAAATGTTACTACTAGAGTTATAGTGACGCGAAAATACAGGTCCTACGTCGGGGAGAATGTTTAATGGTTTTGTGACAGTAAGCTGGCGAAGCCCGACTTCGAACAAACATCACAAGCAGACAGATATAGACAACTGGAGAACTAGAGTATAACGAAGAAGAGAAGGTGGGAGGAACACATCAAGGTCCAAGTTGATATGAGTGAGTGGGAGACATAAATAATAATAAATAAATAAAAAAATACAGAGAAACACATGCAGACTAACAAGAGAGAGGCTGTCAGACATTCAGACAGAAAGAAAGAGTAAGAATTTGACACTTCGAAGTTGTGAAAGATTGGCATTCCTCATTTTTTCTTTCGTTCTTTTTTTTTGGGGGGGGGGGGTGCACTAGTTTTCGAGTTCTGTAGATTGTCCGTTTCGTTCGTGTTCATTTATTTATTATCTTCATATTCCACTTATAGATACCGATTTCTATTGATTAACCACGAGACCAGTTCTTGTAAAAGAATCAATGAAATACACACCAGTGTATAATAATAATAATCAAAATAACCATAATAATAATAATAATAATATTTAAACTTTGTCGACCCCAGCAAAATTTGAACTTTGAACAGACAAAATTAAATATTGTAGATAATATGTGTGTGTGTGTGTGTGTGTGTGTGTGTAGGTTGTGTATACACACACATACACATACATACACACACACACACACAGACACACACATATATATATATATATATATATATATTTATTTATATAGATAGGGTGATAAATTGAATATTAATTCAATTTAAAACCAATTGGCCTAGCATATAAAAAATCTGAAAATTCAGAAAAAAAAAAAAATATATATATATATATATATATATATATATATATATATATATATATATATATATATATATATATATATATAGGATGTATGTATATATACATATATATATATATATATATATATATATATATATATATATATATATATGTATGTATGTATGTATATGTGCGTGTGTGTATGTGTGTGTGTATAAAATATATATAGGATGTGAATTTCGTTCTAACATTGCTCTTATAACCTTATCAAATAGTATCAAATAATTGATTTCTCACATTAGTAACTAACAGGACGGGATATGAAGCATGTAATCAAATACTGCAAAATAATTAAGTTCATCACTATTGTTTCTATCATCCCATCGCCTCTAGTACTATTAACTTCATTCATACTTTTTGTTCATTCATACTTTTTTGTTTATCGATTGTTATTCCTCATTCGTAAAATCATGTTCTGTCTACGTATGTTAGAGGGAATGAAGTGAACAGCTTTCATTACACAACATCAAACTACAGTTTTATTAGTAAAGCCTAGAAATGATATTGTTTGGAATGTAGTACTTACAAAACCGAAGGCTCAGTTCCGGAGACAACATCAGTTATAATATTGATTTGTCACATTGGCCAGTTCACACATTTTGTGAGATGTCGATTTATGGCGGCTACCAGGCAGAATCGTTAACACGTCGGACAAAATGTTTATCGGCATTTCTTCCATCTTCTTACGATCTGCATTCAAATACTGCCGAGGTAAACTTTCATCGCTTCGGAGTCAATAAAATAAAGTACCAGTCAAGTACTGGGATTGATGCTATCGATTTGTCCTCCACCCTAAAATTGCTGACTTGGACCCTGCAACGAACCGGTATCCCGTTCGAGTTGAGGAAGGCATGGCTTTGGCCGCTTATAAGCCATGGAATCCGGGTAACTGTCCGTGTGAGTCCTAGGGCACAACCATTTTTTTTTAGAAAATGTATTCATTTATAGGCACAGGCGTGGCTGCGTGGTAAGAAGCTTGCTTTCCAGCCACATGAACTCCGGGTTCAATCCCAATGCATGGTACATTGGGCAAGTGTCTTCTTCTATAGCATCGGGCTGACAAAAGCCTTGTGAGTGGATTTGGTAGACGGAAACCAGAAGAAGCCCGGTGTGTGTGTGTGACTTTGTGTCTGTGTTTGTCCACCACCACTTGACAACCGGTGTTGGTGTGTTTACGTCCTATTCACGACCATCACAATTCGACGGGATTTTATAATTGCTATCCCATGTATATCACTTGGAAAAGAAAAAGGGTAGTCATTTTCTTCCCATTATCTTTTTTTTAACATTCCCAGAAATTACGATTCTGAAAAAAAATATACCTTGTCTCAAAAGTTTTTGTTTTTGCCACCGCCCACCTTCCATACCTTTTTGTAGCAATTCGGCAAAAATGACCGATAGAATTAGTCCAAGGCTTTAAAATTAAGTCCTGGGGGTGGTTTGTTCGACTAAAACCCTCCAAGAGGATGCTCCAGCATGACTGCAACAAGTAAAAGATTATAACGAAACAACTCTGAAACAAGATTTCATATTTTGATGATGACGATAGCGATGAGGGAGAGGATGTTTCACTGCAAGTCTTCCCTGAACAAGAAAACTTATGATCACAAGTGTTCTATTCGCGACCATCACGATTTGACGGGATTTTATCATAGCTGTCCCATGTATATCACTTGGGAAAGAAAAAGGGTAGTTATTTTCTCCCCATTATCTTTTTTAAACATTCCCAGAAATTACGATTCAGAAAAAAAAAACTACCTTGTCTCAAAAGCTTTAATTTTAGCCACCCGCCCACCTTTCATACCTTTTTCTATGAAGTGTGGGACTTCGAGGGACAACAGTTCCAAAACTTTTAGCCCCCGATAACTACACACGCGGGTAACATTTTTCATTCTTTGGACTTTTCCGTTTTCTTTTCTGACGAATAACTAAGTTCAAAACGTCAAAAATCCTCTCCTTTTATCGAGCGTCAAGCTAATGCATTCCATGTGCACGTCCTCTTGTTATTGTTATTGTTATTTTTAATGTTCAGTTATTGGATTTGAGTAGACACACACACGCGAACGCACGCACACACACACACACACACACACACACACACACACACACATTATTATCATTAAAGCTGCAAAGAGATCGCAAAAATATCACAAAAGACCGCTACTCTGAGTTTTACGTTCTCGTTCGTCGGACTGTTTAAATGTCTAAACTGGCCGACGAACGGAACGTGAAACTCTGAGTAGCAGTTTTTCGTGATGTTTTTGCAGCTTTAATGATAATAAAACATATTATTCTACCTCCGGTACTCGAGTACTATTTTTTCCCACATTGTTTCACATTTTTATGCACTTACTTTGGTATATATATATATATATATATATATATATATATATAAATTATACATTTCTAAATCTCTCGGAGAGATTTATGCAGTAGTGATGCGATAAAGTAGTTGTATGATGTCAACTTAATGTGACAGTCCTGTACCCATATATGCATGAACCTAGAAGAGAAAAAGCAAAGTAGTCATTGATGGGATTTGAACCTGAAGTTATTTAACCTGAAATTACAGCGTTTCTTCCAATCTACTATTTCTACAATTAATGATTTCCGATTTAGGCGCAAGACCAACAACTCTGAGGAGAGAAGATAGTCGATATCAGCTAATCCTGTAGTTGACGGATGAAAGTTAAAGTTGAGCCCGGCGGGATTTGAACTCGTAGGTAGAAGAAATAGTGCAAGGCAAATTTTTTCCGACGCTGTATCGATTCTGCTAGCTCGTTGCCTTACTGCACCTTTAATGATAAAAAGTATCGAACATGATATAGAAGTACACACACACATTTTTCTATTGTAAAGTATGGTCGATTAAATCGACTTCAATACTTGATTCGTTTTCATATGGGCGAAAGGTATAGTCGACTTCCATGTTGTCTGAACGCAGAACATACAGACGAGATTAAATACAGCAAGGAATTTAGTCACTCTACCGTTATTACCATTTTGGAGAGCAGTATCAAAACAGGTACATAATATTAATAGTCATTGAAAGGGTAAGTGTGTGGTTAAGAAACAACAGAATGAAGCGTTGCTTGGATACAAATGCAATAACAAGGCAGTGAGGAACTAATTATATATATATATATATATATATATATATATATATATATATATATATATATATATATATATATATATATATATATATATATACAGAGCTGGGCGTATGACAACTTTAACACGAAATAACTTCTAAAATAGGAAATTTTGTCAAAAAATGTTGAAAGTAAACTGTGTTCAGCATGAGAAATGACACCAGTATACGAAGTTTCAAACTGTTTAGTTAAAAAATATATAATTAAAAAATCTGTAAGCTAAACTGAAGAGATCCCTACTCTTCCTATTAATAACTGCATCCCTTCTTTCTAGGTAAACTGACATCTGACTTCAAAAATAACTAGTAACGACTACTTTTGAAAATGGACAAAATATGGCATCGGGGTATTATCAAGTACCTGCAGAAAAGGGCTTACCCCCAAGGACATTCATGCTGACATGGTTTCTACATTAGGAAGTGACGCTCCAGCTTTATCAACAGTGAAAAAGTGGGCAGCTGAATTTAGGAGAGGAAGGAAGAGTTGAGAAACTAATCCAAGGTGTGGACGTCCTGAAACTGCCACCACCGGGGAAAATATTGATTGTGTTCACCACATGCTGATGGATGATAGGCAATTGACTATAAATCAAATAACCAACGCTATTAGTATATCCCGTGAGAGAGTTGAGAATATTCTGCATAATGAACTTGGCATGACGAACGTTTCTGTTCGATGGACGTCATGTCTTCTGACACCCGATCAAAAGTGCACCAGGCTGATCAAATCACGGGAAAGTCTGACATTTTCTGAGACAGATCCAGCTGGTTTCCTTGAATGTTTTCTAAGCCAGGATGAGTGCTGGTTTCATCACTTCGAGCCAGAGACAAAAAGACAATGCATGCAGGGGAAACACTCCTCTGCATCTGCTCCATAGAAGGCCAAGATCATTTCATCTGCAGAGAAGGGGATGACTTTAGTTTTCAGGGATGCAAAAGGCATTGTGTTCATTGATTATCTTCAAGAGGGCCACACCATCAATGGAGAGTACTATACCAACTTGCTGAGGCAGTTATGAAAGGCTATCAAGACCAAATGCCCAGGAAAACTAATTGATGAAAGGGGTCGTGTTTCATTGGATGATAAAGCTCCAGCACACAAGTCCTTGATTTCAATGGCTGCTGTGTGTGACTGTGGCTTTGAACTGCTTGATCACTCTCCCTATTCTCCTGATTTGGCCTCAGCTGACTATCATCTATTCTCCAACATGAAAACACACTTGGCTGGGAAACAGTATCGCAGTGACGATGACGTCATATCTGCGGTTGATGACTTTTTTAACCAACAGGAAAAAAGCTTCTTCACCAAAGGGATCCAAGCACTACAACACCGATGGAGAGAAGTGTATGGACTGCAAGGAAGTGGTGGTGATGGTGGTGGGTGAACTATGTTGAAAAATAAACCTCATTTGGTCACATTCCATGAAAGCATTTTGGTCAGCCTATGAGCTTTTCAGCCGCCCATCGTATTTCTATTACATGTAGAAAAGCTGTACCACACTTTCGCCGCAATCCAATAACTGAAACCATTAAAAAAATACTATATATACTTAAACCTGTTATCGCATGGACTTCATCCTTGACAAAGTTACCTATTGCAACATATGTTCGTTTGCCACTCCCATCCGAAATACTTGAAAATTAGAAGTGATTTTCTAGTTTGCATTGTGATATACTAATTGTATTACTTTTACTTACTACCAAACTTTAGAGTTTTGCAGATAGGTGGTTTAGATAAGGTTTACACAAAACATCAAACTGAATAAATAGAATAAGTTATCTAAATTTTTAAACCACTTAATTACTAAACTGTTATTGTTATTTAATAGAGTTACAACCTAAAAGATATTAAGGTGAAAAGAATGTAAAATATACTAATTGACTATATCCACGTTGTATTTTTCAATGGGCTTAAATGCAAGAGCTGCTGCATACTGGAGCTTCCCTGAATCTCTTGCTTCTCGTTAGTCTCGTTTCAAAATGGCTTCTACTGACACTTCCAAGCACCTTTTAAGCCTTTTCTCATGTGGAAAGTTAAACAAATAGCAAACAACTAATACTGAAGTTGTTTGCTCTGCTTCTATGTTCTTTTCGGCGCAACACCTCCAACCATTAATAAAATATTTCCACATACATAATCGTTAAACCTGGAGGGCGAGTTGACGTCCACAGTTTGACATACGAATTTCCGGACCATCCGTTATTTCAAATGAACTGAAAGACAGTATTGCAAAACGGAGATTCAGCAGTAATTGACGCCTCAAGCAATTCAGGAACTGTACTTGGTATTTCAGATAACTCAAAAACTTCAGGTATTCCAAGAATGACAGGAACCTCAGGTGCATAAGGTACCAATATTTAAGCTGGTTGGCTTGGAAGCTTCAGACGTTTTAACGTTCTAACACGTTTCCATCTATTCCTTCTTCAAAGTTTACGGTCGCCAGTTGTCGAGTGCCTTCCATCCAGCGTTAAACAGCTCTAAAATGTTGCACAAGAATACGGTCATCCTTTCTAAATTTACTCAGCGGATATAATATCTTCGTCCTATGCTCCGTATTATATTGAACTCAAGAAGTATCTGATTTCAGTTGGTGAAAAGCTGTCCGTAAGTGAGGTTTGAGCCACAATTCAGCAGAAGCTTTAGTTGTTGAGTGCGGAGCAATTCTGAAAGAAAATAAGAACCTGTGGAGCTTAGTTTCGAGTGTCCTTTCCCGTCCACTTTCATCTTCATTATTACCTCTTTGAATGTGCGCACCGTGCGATCAGCTTGGCTGTTGCAGAAGTGATATGGAGCGGTGATATCTTATTTCGTTAAACTTCATTGATAATTTAAACTCTTTACAAACAAAACATGGACAATTTGTCACTTACTAATATCACAGGTAGACCATCAGTGGCGAAGATTCTTCTCAATATCTCCACTGTGGTTCCACTACCGAAGTCCATTCCAAGTACGCATCAACAACAATTAAGAACACATCCCGTGAATGGACTGGCAATGGATATTCTCAAGGATGAATTGGAGCATGTTTTGGACTGCTTTAACCTTCAAATGCATACTACACAAGCTTTAATGTTATTTCAATTTCAGTATCCAAGTTTGGTCACCACACATGACATCATAGCCTAACGAGAATAATCAACTTTTTTTAATATCTTGTCTGTCCAGTCGGTCCAGTTCCTTTTCTATTCAATCCTTTATTGAACAGTGCGCTGGAGGAGCTCTACAGAATCGTATTGCTGTCTTATCAACAAGTAACTTTACCTTAAAATCTTTAAAGCAGTCTAAGTATTCCCCGTATGTCATCTCCATAACCCCCTTTCCTTAACACACATCCCTCCAACACCTTCCTATCTTGAGCATTGCTTGACTGCTGTAATCACTTGAAAGCAGAATCGGTACATATTACGTCTAATTCCATTCTTTAGAGTACTAGTTATCTACCCTACCACCTGGAGCCACTTCCATCCTTTCACTCCTCATTATTTTCATCGATCATCTTTCTGTCCCTTCAGTTATCTCTCCTTCTCCTCTGTCACACTTCATCCAAACATCTTTCATATCTGTTATCATTCTCAACGTCCTCTCATATCCACCACCATGCCCCACTCACTATACCTGTCCTTATGCACCTCTATATCTCTCTCTTCCCAACACTCCCACACCTTTCACATCATCCCATTACTTTATGATCTTTCTTCCTTCCTGAACCACTTCTATGTCTCTCAACTTAACCCCTCTCCATTCTGGTACTTCCCATCAACCGCACCTCTACCCACTAGCGTAGGGGAGAGGGAGCGGTAGGGGCAGTCCGCCCCGGGCGGCACTTTGGGGTCCGGGGGCGGCAAACGGAAGGGCCACCCCGGGCGGAACACACTCTAGCTGCGTTTCCACCTTTGTTTATCACTCTCTACATTCATCCCTACTCCCCGCTCTTAGACACTTATGAAACTACTCCCCTCTCCATACTGATTCACTGTCTCTATTCTCTCAAATGCCCACCTTCTTGTACATTGAGCCTTTGCTCTGGCACCACATCACCACAATCTTCATCTTCTTCCCAACTACTCCCCACTCCAAGCCTACAAGCATGCCGCCTCTTCTCTCTTAGCATCTGTTCCTCAGAACTGGCTAGTCTCGTACTGCCATCATTCAGACAACTCAATCTATTTGTCTCCCCCACCTTTCATCACCCTTGTTGTGCAACTTCTTCCCTCAAGGCCTGCACTAACCCTAATGCCTAATCATCCTCTTCAAAACATTAGGTCCTTGGAATCCCTGCTCGTTACTTTCCTATAGTTGTTGGCCTGCAACAGTTTAAACAGAACATTAATAGACCGAAGCTCACCGGTCTCGAAGGAGCCTCCCAGCAACCCTTAAATTTTCCACCCCTACCCTATACAGGCTTATACAGGAGAAACAAAAGTGCCACCCATTAAAAGCGAGACCCTTGGCAGATCCCACCCCACCTCACCCAATCCCAGCCGTGCTACTGTTGCAAAGGTCAAGGGCAACCCTCCTTCTTCCAGACTGAACGAGTTTTAAAATAGTATGATAGTTTAAAAAAAAAAAAAATTCGGTCAGCAGAATTGCAGTATATCACTTTAACCAGTTGCATTTCTATCAGGGAGTGGTATAGTTAAAGATTTGCATATCAAAGTATTTTTATATTTTTCTCTACTTACTCCTTATTTAAATAGTCAGAAACAAATCAAAACAAGCCAACAACATAAATGTGCTTCTTTAACGTTTAGGTCAGTTAATGGCGAGTGGATTAATGACGTGTTTTTTTGTTTGTTTTTTTCTCTATCTGACATTCCCAGTGGACAATTTATTCAGAAATCTTACCAATTGTATAGTAGAAAGTGGGTTATACATCTTTAGATGTATACCTGACTTTCCTACTATAAAATTAGAATATAACGGAACGCTGAACTCCAGACTATCAACTTAAACAACACTTTATTTAGGTGGTAAATATATACATCTTTAGTTCTTGTTACAGCTTCTGTGTGTGTGAGCATAGTTGTTGGGACGTTGTTATGTAGTTGTAAGCGAGCTGTCGAGCGTAAGTTTGAAAGATGTAGAGAGACAGCTTAACACGTCCAATGCTCATGGTCGGCCGACCGTAAAAGAGATAGAATTAAGCGGGAACGCTTGCTTGTTTAATTCCACGCATGCGTGAGACTACGCATGCGCACGGCGTTACTACAGTATCATCATTGAGGTCGATTTTGCCTTTCATCCTTTCGAGGTCGATAAAATAAGTATCAGCCAAGCACTGGAGTCGATGAAATCGACTAGCCCCACCCATAGAATTTCAGGCCTTCTATCCTATAGTAGAAAAGACTATTGATTTCAAATTTTGGCACAAGGCCAGTAAGTTTGGGGGAGGATGTAAGTCGATAAACATTGATCCTAGTGCTCAAATAGTACTTTATCGACTCCGAAAGGATGAAAGGCAAAGTCGATGTCAACGGCATTTGGACTCGGAACATAATGACGGACGTCTGGTGACCCTCCGTTGATTCAAACACGCAGCCCGCTGAGCTATTTAACGCTTTCCTATAAACCTTTTGCCTGGTGTACTAACGATTCTACCTGCTCGCTGCCTTAGTAGAAAGGATTATTACTCGTAAAGTGATTATTTGGTGCAGAAAGAGGGATACCAGACTGGATACATTGCATTAGGCATGTATAACTCGAAAAATAAGTGAAACTACTTTACATCGAAGGATGTATTAAGTATTTGAGATATCTCAGTTCCTCATTATAAAAACGTAGACGTGAGACGGAAGGTTTATTTATATTTAAGATTTCGATTTTACACGCAAGTATAAAGTGTTTCGCTAATATCCCCGTTAGAAATATTTCTCTGGAAATGTCTCCCTACAATGAGTTACAGTCAGCAATATATTACAAAGACAACCATCGGATCTTTTTTAAAACGGGGGCCACATTTTTCATTAACGAAACACTTTGAAACTTGGAACACTGGTAGAATGTGTCATATAAAACATCTTTTTCTCTTAGTCTTCTTTAAAAAAAAAGAAATCCATAAGTTTTTCCATGTTAAAGTTGTCGTATTTCTGTAATTTCAACCAATCACTGACGTCCATTCAGCCGATCTACATTTACATAAACAAACGATTCTGAAACAATTAACCCTAACCCTAACCGTAGGGTTAGGGTTAGGGTTAAAGCAAATTTAAAATGAAAAAAGCAAATAAAACGAAGGTATGGAGATTAAATACGCTTTACATCGCTTAATCAGCCAAAGGAGTAAATATAAACAACTGAATACTTGTCAGTGATTGGTTGAAATTATCGAAATAAGACAATTTTTTACATGAAATAAATTCGAATACAAAAATATTTTTCTGTTCTATAACACAAAATAGATAAGTATACGAAATTTGAAAGTCTTTCCGTACCAAAAACACTACGTAAAACATGTGGCCCCCGTTTTAAAATAGATCTCAACCATCTGTGATGCTTGTCTCTATATCTAAATACTATCAAACGAAAAGATCTCATTAGGATCATTTTATTATTTTCTCTTGTTTGAATTGTAATAGTGACATCAAGTTTGTTTTGGTGGACAAAGACAGATAAATCAGAAACGAAAGTGTTACAATATTTATGAACCTCAGAAACACTAAACACCGACAGGAGCGAAGACGTAGATTTATAGCAAGAATATTCAGCAGTCAACCGATGTCGCGATTCGTTAGAATGTTACCCACATGATTAGTGAATCTGATCAATCGCAAAATCTAGCCAATCACAACTTCATGTGGAATAAGCTCCAAAGGGGCAAATACGGAACGGTGGAGGTGCAGTTTAGGGAGATAGCCACTGCCAGACTGTACTCGGCCACACCGCTGAAGACAGATGAGGTGGTACTTCTACCCGTGTACCTTGGGAGACGGACTTCCAGGGTTCGAGTGGGAGACATATCACCAGAAGTGAATGTAGCCTGGCTGGTGGCTGCCATACTGCTGTGCATGGAAGAGAAGGTAGTGGTCCTGCAGGCCACCAGAACGCGCCACAGGCATTGGAAGGGACAAACTCTTGAACTGGCGGTACAGGTCGCGGAGGAGTACTTGGAAAAAATGGACTTCTCGAATACTATGACAACATCCAAACTCTTTCGACATTTGTTGCAATACTATTTCAATTACACCAGGAACATGAACATTGAAACTCTTGGTGTCCCAACATGACCGCAGGTTTAAAGCTGAAACACTTAAAAGAATAAAAAAAAAAGTAAGGTTTGTTCGTGAAGACTTCAACAGATTTCTTTGTTTTCTTCTATGTACTACTGTTAACCTCCGACGCTAGGAAAAAACAAAAAAAAAACAGCCAGCACCCAACAGCTAACAATCATCTTTCAACATCAGCATTTATATACAGCTTATACAGGAGAACCAAAAGCGTTGTCCATGTAAACTCATCGTCATTTTTTTTTAATCTGCAGTAAAAACATGTCTAACGATTAACAATGAAAAATAAAATCAACGGCAAAAGAATTCCATCCTACAAACTGAAGTCCTTAAAAATTTTGAAAAAAAAAAAAAAGGAACAATCGAGAAACGAAGTAATAATCGAATGCTTTATCCAAAAAAATTTACCAATGAACATTGGTTTCAATTTTTGGCACAAGGCCAGCAATTTCAGGGAGGGATAAGTCAATTACATCGATTCCAGTGCTCAACTTAGTACTTATTTTATACCAGGAAGAATAATAGGCAAAGTCGACCTTGGCAGCATTTGAATTATTATTAAGACTGTGAAGTAGTTGATTACTGTAGAGATATTGCTCGTAATTTAGGTTTAGAATTTTGCTTCCTTCTCCTAATCTAAAATAGTATTAACTTTATCGTGTGTGTGTGATCCAATTTTTAAATGTAACTTTAATTTTTTTTTCATGTAATATATTGAGTAAATTTAATATCGATAATTGATAAATTTTTCTTTGAATTTCTTAATTGATCATGAAAAATTACGCTATTGCCTTTCATTGTCTCTAATGACTATTATCGTCATTATTTCCTCATTAGATCGAATTAACATATAATGAATTAAAACTACATTGTAATATTTCTATATTAAACCAGTTTTAGTAATATAAATTTATCCACTTCCCATCACGTATATAAAAGTGGAAGTTTTTCCCCGAGTTTTTAGAAATAGAGGGGCATAATATGATTATTCACATTTGTTTTTTAATACTTAAATTTTTACTGGTATAGAATTCTTCTTGTGTAGCAAAGGACACCAACAAGAGATCAACTGTCTTGGTCTTTGACAATGGACTGAGAAATCCCCAGGTGTAGCCGCCTACAAATTCTTCAGTTTCTGTGGGTCTTCACTATATTTTGGTATGTAAAGGGAAACACGCTTCTGTCTCCCTCGTGTCCATTTGAAGGATTGTCTTGTAATGTTGGAAAGAAGTTCCTGTGCTGAAAACGTGTTGGCTTGATTTTTTTCTACTTCTATTCTACGCCGTCTTTTAAGTTCTATAGCAAGGAAACCTAAAGGACAGGTGGAGTATAGAAATAGAAAGTTCAAATCTCCACATTTTATCTGGCAGTCTACAAATTAAGATAAGCTCATCTTTAAATAGCCCTTCAACGTGTTTAAGTGAAGAACGAACTAAGGAAAACATTTTTCGTTGTTAATGAAACGTAAAGTATTTATTTCCAATACGAATATAAACTTCAATGATTAGAGATGAATTTACTCTAGATAAAAAAGCATGATACTGAATTTACTGACGATGTATTGGTTTGCGATATGATTAACTTGTTACGAAATTACTACGTGATGAAATTAGAGGTGATGTACTTTAACCACCCACGATGAATTTGTCTGACACTGTACTCTGGTAAGCTATTGAAATTTCAACAAGCGGCTTTCTCAGCTGCCAAAGTATTAATCATTTGTCCTAAAAAGAAAACAAAAAACATCAAATTCGACTATTGGCAAACCTTCAAAATGTAGGTGGTGTTGACTATTAGTATACCAAATTAATTAAGAAAAACTTTTATTACCGACTATTTTCATTCTTTAAATACTTTCTTTACTGAACACATTTTTACGTTTTTGTTTGTTTTTTTTTTATTTATACTGATGTATCGATTCTCATTGTCTGCTTTATAGCGATGAATATATTTGAAATTAAATTGTAAAATAATTATTAAGGAGAATAGCAAATCGATGGATATTAAAACAAATTAGTTCTATGTTGTAAAAAGAGATAAAGATTATAGTTCTAATTTTAAAGAACAGCAAATCAATGATGTAAATAATGAACGTATTGTCCACTTATAGAATATTTTTAAACGTTCGATCACCAACGAGTTCGTAAGTGTCATTACGTCGTCTCCAAATTCTCTCAAACTATCGAATATTTCTTATGTTCCAGGCATCTGCTTTAATTTTTATTGGTATGAAACTAAAAGGACAAATATATTCATCGCTATAAAGCAGACAGGTTAAAATATTGTGGGTGAATAGAAGAGCAAGAAGACAGATAAAAAGAATATCTAAATGAATCACACATAAAATACAGTTGTAATTGTAGAGTAAAGCAACATAGATCGGATGCAAAATGATAGACCAGATGAGAGCAAATGCATATTATCTCATCCAAATACACCCATGCATATTATCATCTGTATAAACATATGCATTCATATATATACAGTTAAATATAAACATTCATGTATATTTCTTCACACTTTAACATCAAAACATTAAAGGACCGACTGAATCACCAGTGCAGGCAAGATCTTCCAGTTTGGTTCATTATTTACTTGTTTAACAATGTACCTTCTTTGTCAAATTAGCAAAAAACTAACATCAGTAATGAAGGGAACTCTTACTATCTGAAGAATTGAAACCACTTTTGGTTAATCCACGTTATTATTGTCTTTTTGTTTTGTTTGTTTTTCTAGTTTAACAAACAAGGTAACATATTCCTACCAAGCAGATTACAAACTAAACTAAAAGTGCATACAAGGAACCTTTAAGTGTGTTCTTTAAATATTATGACAAAGACACTTGATAGTAAAAATTATTATATCAAAATTGTTTACAGTGATAATACAGCAGAAATTATAAAGGTATAAGTTATTATAGAAAAAAAATGTGTACTGGGAAAATAATTATAACAAATTTTCATCATCATCGTTTAACGTCCGTTTTCCATGCTGGCATGGGTTGGACGGTTCGACTGGAGTCTGGGAAGCCAGGAGGCTGTACTAGGCTCCAGTCTGATCTGGCAGTGTTTCTACAGCTGGATGCCCTTCCTAACGCCAACCACTCTGAGAGTGTAGTGGGTGCTTTTTATGTGCCACCGGCACGGGCCAGAGGAGGCTGGCAACAACCACAATCGGTTGGTGCTTTTTACGTGCCATCGGCACAGGAGCCAGTCAAGTCGGCGCTGACATCGGCCACGTTCAGATGGTGCTTTTTATGTGCCACCGGTATGGGGATCACAACTACAATTTCCATTTGATTTTGATGTACATGACTCAATAGGTCTCCTCAAGCACAGCATGTCGCCCTATGATCCAAAGTACTTTTGAGTGGGCTGGGGATGGTTGTGCGACCCTGGTGTAGGTTATGGCTGCGAACTCACTTTATTTGCCGGGTCTTTGCAGTCATCATATCTCCAGAGGTCTCGGTCTTTTGTCATTGCCTCTGTTCGGAGGTCGTGCTTCACCACCGCATCCCAGGTCTTCCTGGGTCTCCCTCTACTCTGGATTCCTTCAACTGTTTCGTCATGCAGCTCTCCTCATCCATCCGTATTACATGACCATACTAGCGCAAACGTCTCTCTTGCATGCCACATCTGATGCTTCTTATGTCCAACATTTCTCTCTGGGCACTTACACTCTGTCGTGTGTGCACACTGACACTACACACCCAGCGGATCATACTAGCTTCATTTCTTTTGAGCCTACACATGTCCTTAGCAGTCATGGCCCATGTTTCACTGACATGAAGCATGGCAGTTCGCACACATGCATCATACAATCTACCTTTCACTCTGAGTGAGCAGCAAGCTTTCTGAACTTTGCCCAGGCTATTCTTATTCTAGTGGTAACACTCTCTGACCATCCACCCCAACTACAGACTTGGTCACCTAGGTAGCAGAAGCTATCAACTACTTCTAGTTTCTCCCCCTGGCATAGAAACGCTTACAGCTAAAAATACCTGCCATAAAAGCTAATAACCAGTTCTCCTTTTTAAAAATGATGTAACAACTGGTTTGCACAAACCTGTGTAAACTGGCTTTAATATAATGGAGAATTACCAGGATAGAAATTACTCTATTGTGAGTAAGAAGTATGGTTCAATGGTATTATTATCATGCTAAAGGTAAACATACAAGATAATACTCATAGGCCTAGGAACTAAGGTATGATGATTGAAGAGTATATAGAACAGAACAGCACCTCATCACTAATACTGATATGTCATATTTTGGCAAGGACACAATCAAACTGAAGGTCAAGGTTCATGTCCCACTTTTATTACTTTAATACTTTGTTTCTTCATTGCTTCCTATCAAATTACATGCTGATCTTACTTAAGCCCTTCACTCTCTATGAACAATAGGCTTTTTACACTTTCTCCTTAAAGGGAAAAATTCCATTTTACCCATAAAATTAAATATCATCATCATTTAATGTCTGTTTTCCATGCTGGCATGGCTTAGACAGTTTGGCAAATGCTGAAGAGCTGCACCAGACTCCTAATTATTTCTGCTTTGGCATGATTCCTACAGCTGGGTCCTCTTCCTAATGTTAGCCTCTTTACAGAGCGTACTGAGTGCTTTTTACATGGCACCAGCATGGAAATGGCATCCTGCAATTGAGTCCTATTATTTATTACTACTTACTTAAGCTCTTCACTTCCTATAGAATATCAGCCATTGATGACGTTTCTCCTCTGTTCTTGACATTGGGCTGTCTTTACTGCTGCTTCTAGGTCTTGTTGGTTTTGAATTATCAATGCTTCTGTAACCCTACTTTTCTCTAGGTAGAGGTGTTGATCTATGCAAACCCATTTTCACTTCTGGGATGAGGTGGTCCATATTAGTCTTGTCTCTGTCCTTTGAACTGTCCTGCATGGGAGGCCCTGCCTGGAGCTTACACTCTGCTAGAATAGCTTTCAGTATCATGAAAACACACAAGTTACCATACCACAACAAAGACTGGACCGTGTGAATTCTGATGTTACTTATGGTAAATTTTGTATTTGGATATCTAACATAATTATATGGGGATACTTGCAAAGTAAAATGATTAATAAAATACAAATGGTAACTTTGCTCTTTTCTCTCCCCAACATACAGAAGTACAGTTGTCATGATGCAGATACACAACTACACTCAGTCTGACCTCGTATCACCTTATTTCCTCTTTCACATTGGCCACTCCCACCCTTTAACTGTCAAGTATCCAATCAGAATACTAAACCACTCCTACTGAATAAATTAATCCATATTATGTTTTATTATGAG